>NC_088934.1:54777500-54820000 GCF_038396675.1 Hydra vulgaris
ACACAGTTTTTGCTGTTTATTAAACGTTTTTACTAGTTCATTTATCATTTTTTAAAACAATATATATTAAATTGTGTCACAATATAGCCTATTTTTCTAAGAAAAATCTTGTTTTTTAGGCCTCAACAGTCCTTTTTTTTTTAAAAAAATGTCCTGTTTTTTACCAATGACCCTTAATGAACCCTGATATATATATGTATATATATATATATGTATATATATGCATATATATATATATATATATATATATATATATATATATATAAATATGTATATATATATATATATTTAAATATAAAAATGTATATATGTATATGTATATATATATATATATATATATATATATATATATATATATATATATATATATATATATATATATATATATATATATATATATATATATGTATATATATATATATATATATATATATATATATATATAAATATATATATATATATATATATATATATATATATATATATATATATATATATTTATATATATTTAGCAAATTTTTTTAACAAATATGAGTAAATGTTCCAGGTAACAAAAGAAAAACTATTCAAACTAAGATGAGTAAAATATATTTATTATTTAAATTTTGACAAATATTTAAAACTTTTTTCTCTAACACAGAAGGCCTTTCATATAAAATCTTCAGCTGTGTATGAGATATACAAAACTAAAAAAACTCTTTATATTGAACTTCCTATAAAATTTTTTTTAAAAAAGGAAGTAATTAAGGTTTATATGAAGAACAATAATTAACAAAATTATAGCATAACTTGATACTAGTTGGTAAGGAAAATTTTAAAAGTAATGTGAAAATTATTACTTCCTGTTTATATGTTCATTGTATCATGTCCCTGTTTATGTTGGTGAGCTTCATAAATAAGAAGTAAATTCTCATTTGAGAGTTTTAACATTGGAAATAATTTAAAAAAAGGTTCATTTTTATGGCAATTGAAAACATGCTGATCAAATTTATCTGAACCAATAGCTGTTCTGCATGTGTAGATGTGTAGATTAGTTCTTAACCTTAGGTTATTAGTTTTACCAATGTATGTTGTTTTTCCATCGCATCCATTACATGATAGAAAATAAACAATATTTTTTGAATTACATGATATTGAAGTTTTAATGTACCATACTTTACCAGATGATGTGGTAAAATGGTTAACAAACTGAAGATACATTGAACATAACTTACAACGTTTTGATATGCATTTTAAAACCTTGCATTCATCGTTAATAAAAACTGGTTTCTTATTAAAACTTGATGTATTAATGTGTCTTAAAATATTTTTTGGTTGGCGTTGTGATAGTACAATAGAAGTGTTTTCAAAAACTGATTTTAATTTATTGTCTAAAACAGATAGTTTCAAAATACCATGTAGAGTAGTTAACAAATTTTCAAAATTAATATTTGCAAAATTTGTAGTTACACAAGGTATAATTTTGTTCTTTTCTCTTTTTTGAGGTGCTGGTCCCTGTAGTCGAGCTTTAAAGATTCCATTATTAATGATTTTTTCTGGGTAATTGCATCGAACTAAAAATTGTTTTAGTTGTTGAAGTCTGATTGCTATTTTTATTGGATTAGATACAAAACAAATGATTTGTTTAGCTAATGTAAAAGGTATATTTTCCTTTGTGTGTTTAGGGTGATGGCTTTTGTAATTTAGATAGTCATGGGAGTTTGTAGGTTTATAAAAAATATCTGTTTCAATAATGTTGTTATCATGTAGAATAACTGTTATATCTAAAAAGTTTAAAAATTGGTACTGTGTGGTATTCGTATATGAAATTTTAGATTGTTCTTCTGTTTATTTGATATCGGGGTGTAAAGAATTGAGACACTTTAACAGCAAATTAACATTAATTGATTTTAATAAAGCGACAAAACCATCATCCATGTATATTTTGAAATTGTTTAGAATATTCTCGCATTCAATTTTATTGAAGAAAATCGATAAAACTTTAGGAAATATTTTCACTTCTTCAAGATATCCTACTACTAAATAAGCATATGGTGGAGCCATTTTTGTTCCCATAGCTGTTCCGATTAGTTGATTGAAAAACTCATTATTGAAAGTAAAATTATTGTTCTTTAAAATAAAATTCACGCTTTCTAAAATAAAAGCTTCCGAAAATCTGATAGGTATATCATCACGTAATTTACTTATCCAAAATTTAATCGCTTCTAAACCTAGTTCATGAGAAATATTAGTATAAAGATTAGAAATATCAACACTGTATAAAGTAGTATTTTGGTACTCCATATTGTTAGGTAGTACTCTAATGGAATGTTAATCATCTTTTATATATGTTGTTAATTTTGGTACAAGAGGTGATAAGATTTTTTCAACGAGTTCACTAAGGCGCTGAGTAGGCGAAAAAGAACCTCCAACTATTGGTCTTCCATTCAGATCATCAGGGCATAAACATTCAATATATTCCTTATTAGATTCTTTTATAAAATTTTCTATTGCATTAGATTTGTGAATTTTCGGTAACACATAAAAATTGCTAGTTTTCCATTCATAGTTTTTGAGATAAGTAATTTCTTTTTTTGTTAAACATTCTTTAAATTTATCCACATGATTTTTAAGTTTCTTAAAACATATTTCATCTTTGTTACTATCAACTTTTTTACATGTTTCTGTTTATAAATGGTCATGGTACACAAGTTTATCTCTATAGTAATCTGCATCCATCAGAACTAAACAACCTCCTTTATCAGCAGATTTAATGATTCTTTTGTGGTTACTCTTTAGTTCTTCTAAGGCATCATGTTCCTTTTTTGTAATGTTATATTTTACTTTCATTTCACCAGGAACTAAGTTATTTATTTGTTGTACAATGTTTGATAAAAGAGTATTCGATGTGAACATTTCCCGATTAGATTTATCTTTTACTAAAGATTCATCGCTGTATTCTTTATCATAAAACTGTTCTTAGATGATCAATTTCCTTGTAAATTCTTTTAAATCGTATTTCACTGAAAATAATTTACCTTTGGTTGTGGGAGTAAACTTAGGACCTTTGAGTAATAGAGATATTTGTAACATTGATAGCTTTATTTTTGATAAATTTATAATTTTAGGAGTTATTTTTTCATTTTTACTGCTTGTTGTGGTCGTTTTTTGATGGTAAATTATTATCAGATAGAGATGAATCATTAATTAGAAAAGTGCTTGTTTGTTGTATTTGTTGCACAGTTTCAAAATCCTAACTATTCTTTACACCCCAATATCGAATAAACAGAAGAACAATCTAAAATTTCATATACGAATACCACACAGTACCAATTTTTAAACTTTTTAGATATAACAGTTATTCTACATGATAACAACATTATTGAAACAGATATTTTTTATAAACCTACAAACTCCCATGACTATCTAAATTACAAAAGCCATCACCCTAAACACACAAAGGAAAATATACCTTTTACATTAGCTAAACAAATCATTTGTTTTGTATCTAATCCAATAAAAATAGCAATCAGACTTCAACAACTAAAACAATTTTTAGTTCGATGCAATTACCCAGAAAAAATCATTAATAATGGAATCTTTAAAGCTCGACTACAGGGACCAGCACCTCAAAAAAGAGAAAAGAACAAAATTATACCTTGTGTAACTACAAATTTTGCAAATATTAATTTTGAAAATTTGTTAACTACTCTACATGGTATTTTGAAACTATCTGTTTTAGACAATAAATTAAAATCAGTTTTTGAAAACACTTCTATTGTACTATCACAACGCCAACCAAAAAATATTTTAAGACACATTAATACATCAAGTTTTAATAAGAAACCAGTTTTTATTAACGATGAATGCAAGGTTTTAAAATGCATATCAAAACGTTGTAAGTTATGTTCAATGTATCTTCAGTTTGTTAACCATTTTACCACATCATCTGGTAAAGTATGGTACATTAAAACTTCAATATCATGTAATTCAAAAAATATTGTTTATTTTCTATCATGTAATGGATGCGATGGAAAAACAACATACATTGGTAAAACTAATAACCTAAGGTTAAGAACTAATCTACACATCTACACATGCAGAACAGCTATTGGTTCAGATAAATTTGATCAGCATGTTTTCAATTGCCATAAAAATGAACCTTTTTTTAAATTATTTCCAATGTTAAAACTCTCAAATGAGAATTTACTTCTTATTTATGAAGCTCACCAACATAAACAGGGACATGATACAATGAACATATAAACAGGAAGTAATAATTTTCACATTACTTTTAAAATTTTCCTTACCAACTAGTATCAAGTTATGCTATAATTTTGTTAATTATTGTTCTTCATATAAACCTTAATTACTTCCTTTTTTAAAAAAAATTTTATAGGAAGTTCAATATAAAGAGTTTTTTTAGTTTTGTATATCTCATACACAGCTGAAGATTTTATATGAAAGGCCTTCTGTGTTAGAGAAAAAAGTTTTAAATATTTGTCAAAATTTAAATAATAAATATATTTTACTCATCTTAGTTTGAATAGTTTTTCTTTTGTTACCTGGAACATTTACTCATATTTGTTAAAAAAATTTGCTAAATATATATATATATATATATATATATATATATATATATATATTTATATATATATATATATACACACACACACACACACACTGGCTACAGCTTAATCGGTTTAATCGGTCACTTTTCACACAATTTTTACTAATTTACCAATTTTCCAACTTTTTAATTTAAATATTTTGTTATGATAATTAAATAATAAATGATCTTAGAACATTACTTAGAATTTACTTAGATTTTACTTACTTAGAACATTACTTAGTATTTGCTTAGATAAATTGACTTTGTTTACAGACAAACTTGTTTATTCTTAAGATGATGTTTATAAGCTTTAATTTAACAGCTAAATGTACTTATACTTTTGTTACCATAATGTTGTTTTTAGAATAATTTTATTCTGTGTTGTTCTATTGTTATACTTAATAGTAACCTATTTAAGCATTGCTATTTATATGTATTCAAGTATTGCCTTCTATATTTCCATATGATTGTTGTTTAGATATTTAAATTACTAATCAATTAATAAAGTTACAGAATTCTAAGTAATCTGCTAATGTTAATACCATTTTCTTTTCAAAATTGCAATAAAAAGGGTTCCTCCAAAACTTTATTAATTTTCAGAAAGTTTTCTTTTTATAGTTAAAAAAACCAAAAATATGTATATCATTTTAACTGACGTTTTCTAATATATTTTAAAATTCGCGAACTCGCTTCCCAGGCAAACCGAACCATTTAACTTCTCTACTTGACTCATGATCACTGTTTGATCTCTCTAAAACTTTTATCTCATTCTTCTTCATTACCAGAATCCCCCTATCATTGTACCTCTTACAACTGCCTTGAAGCTGACTGGGACTCTTTCTGTGATTTTCTTTGTGATGGCCCTTGGGTAGAAACCTTTCGTCTTCCGGCTGACGAATGTGCTTCTTACATAACTTCTTGGATTCAGTCAAACATGGAATCTTTTATTACCTCTCGACGATTCCAAGTTAAGCCTCACTCTTCTCCATGGCTGTAATTTCCAATCGAAACCATTACTTCCAGATCTATCAGCAAAACAATTCTCCAGAAAACAGACATCTGTTTACTATTGTGAGTATTGGAGAATCTTTAACAGTGTCAATAAGGGCAAATCTGTTACTCCACCTCTCTTGTATGGTTCAGACTTTGTCACGTCACTTGAAAACAAAGCTGAACTGTTTGCTAAGAACTTTTTATCAATATCATCTCTTGATTCCACTTGTTGCATTCTACCTGATATAGCCAACAAACAGGTTGATCCATTGCTTGACATTTGTATCGCTCCAGTTTCTGTATCTAAAGTGGTTTCCTGCTTAGACTCTCCTACAGCTTGTGGTCTGGACAACATGCCTGTTGTCTATACTTTTAGAACTATTTAACAAGTGCTTATCAGAGTCTTGTTTTCCAGCCTGCTGAAAAGGGGCATCTGTTATCCCTATTTTTAAAAATTCTAGAGAGCAATTTGACTTGTCTTACTACTGTTCCATTAGTCTTCTTACTTTCATGAGCAAGGTTTTTGAGTCTTTAATTAACAATCACCTAATCTCTCATTTTAAATCTAATAACTTACTTCTTGATTATCAATATGGATTTTGATCTTCTTGTTCTACTACTGATTTGCTAACATTTCTAAAGCTTTAGATAAAGTTTGGCATGCTAGTCTTAGTTAAAAAAGCAGAAATCATCAATTAATTTTGCATCAAACCCATAGCCATTACGTTTTATATTCAGTAGTTCATGGCTTACTCTGTCAAAAGTTTTGGAAAAGTCCAGTAAGATTAGGACAACCATAAAATTATGGTTTAGTGCCTCTGTAATTATATCTAACACCTCTGAGAGGTTTGTGGCACAAGATTTACCACTAACAAATCCATGCTAGTGAATAGATAGTAGTTTGAGTTTAGTAAGGTGCTCTTACTTGCATTTGAAGTCAACAAGATTGGACGGTAGTTTATTGGTTCAAGTTTACATCCTTTCTTGAAGATGGGTGAGATATTTGTATCTTTCCATAGCAAGAGAACAATACCTGTTTCAAAAGGTTTCATAAATATATAAGATAATGGAAAACTCAGGTTCTTATAACATTTTGAAAGAACAAAAGGGTGAAACTGGTCTACTCCAGGCGGTTTTGATTTGTCGAAGCTGCACAGTAGAGTGGCTACTCGAGTATTACTAAATAGAGTTTTACTGTCAACATAAGATATAGTTTGAGTTTTTAGTTTGAAATCTGGCAACAATGTTCTGTTATGGGTCTGAGTAAAAGCTTCTTGGAACTGTTGATTTAAACAATGGGTGATATCTATTTTCTCTGTGATTTGTTTCCTGTCAACATCAAATACTGATATCAGTTTTTATTATTTTTTTTTGGTTGATGTAGGAGTATAGAATTTTAGGATTTCGTTTTGCATGCATTGAAATACTCTCTTCATATTGTAAAACTACTTTATTTACTAATTTTTTAACCAATTTACATTGTTTGTTGAATTCAGTTTTAAGCTTACCTTTATTTAATTCAGATGCTGCAATCATCTTTTTGAAGATAATCCATCTGGGTACTGATTTGGATAAGTTGAGGGTGGAGAGGGATTTCATGGGAACAAACTTCTAACTATTTTATTATAAAAGCCAATGAAAATATTATAACATTGGTTAGTGTCTTTATCATAGAAGTTTGTATGCCAATTAATATTATTAAGTGCTTCACTTATAGCTTCATAATTACCACATTTGTAATCTCGTAAATTTCTTTGATTGTTTTTTGAACAGGAAGGATCTTTAACTCAATATTCCCATAACAATGTCTTGTGGAACTGATTTCGCTCCGTGGATCCGATATGGGGGCCTATTTCTACTGCATATATATACGATCAGGATCATCAATTAAAATTATATCAAAAAAGTTATGCTTGAAAGTAGGTTTATAAACTGCTTGTAATAAAAAACAGTCGTTTATAGTTTCTAAAAATTCTCGGCCTGAAACTCGTCCTTTACCACAACGCATACCTCCTGTATCATCTTAAAAGATATCAGGGTAGTTTAGATCACCCATTATTAATAAGTTAGTTAAATTTTTTCCATCGACTAATCTATGCGCTACTCTAATTGAGTCATTAAATATTTTGTTTAGGTCATATGAAGCATGAGGGTGTCTGTATAAACAACCAACTAAAATAGTATTTGAACCAATGCTGACCTTGCACCAAATTTGCTCACTATCTAAGTAGAAAGGGTCAATCTCATGAGATAAAGATCATTTCGCACATAAATTACTACTCCTCCACCACTGATAATTCTTCAATTATTGAAATAGGACGTGTAATTTTCTATATTGCGTTCAGAGGTACTGTTGAACCAAGTCTCAGTAATGCCTATAATGTGCGGAAAACAAAGCTGTTCAATTCTTACAATGAACTCATCCCATTTATTGCATATAGATGTTGCATTAAAATAAAAACACTTTAAAAAAGACATAAATCTTTTCTTTTCCTCAATTTTTATAAAACAGTTTTTATGCATGTCCTTAGAGTTACTGACTTTTTTTTTGTTTGATATATATTTATATATATATATATATATATCAGGCCTTGTTAAGAAGCGCTACGCAGCTCGCATTTTGCTTGCGAAAAGGCGATTTGCCTACGCGTTCAGCAGTTTTGCGCTACGCAAAAACTTATATCTTTTAATATTTAAATTATCTTTTGATTACCGTTAACGTGACGTTTATTCAGAAGAAATAAAGTCGTAAGTAAAAGCATTTAACCGCAATTGTAAAATAATAGATTTTTTTGTTAAAGAAACAGTTTGTTTCATAATTTTTTTTTTGCTATTAAAAATTAGTTAAAAAAAAAAAAGTGTTTTAAGTTTTATCTTAAGGAATTAAATATATAAATTCCTTTTAAATATAAAAATTATTTTTAGTCATAATAAGTTTAAAAAATGCACGATTTTATTTTGATGTAAATAGTTTATTAATAAGATATTTTGTTTATTGTTAATTCAATAACGTAAAGTTTTAATGACGTTCATTTAATTTATGAAAATAAATTATGATCACGAATATGTTATCGGTAACTGATAAATAACAAAAAAAAACTTTATTGTTTAAAAACATTATTAAAAAGAGTTCACAAATTAAATAAGAAAAAATGTATTAACAGTTAATAAAATAACCAAAAACCAAATATAAAATCATAAGAAAATAAACAAATATTTTACGTTTCATGAAAAAAATATTTTTTTCAAAATAGAATTTAGTCCATATTTGAAGAAAATAATAAAAATGATTTTTTTAATAAGAACTTAGATTTTATTTGTAACTTTTGTTATAGTGAGAAAAAAACAAACTGTTTGTATGATTTTTAACGCGTTAATAAAATAACTTTAATTACAATGCGGTACTTGAAAAGACGCTAGTGACGCAATATAACTTCTAACGATGCAAAATATATTTGCTGAGTTGAGTTACTTAGAAATGCGCTACGCGTTTTTGTTACGCAGCGAAATCTCGTAACAAGGCCTGATATATATATATATATATATATATATTTTTTGTTTTTTTTGTTATTCACCTCCTCAAGGCCGAGAAGGCCACTACAGATGAGGAGGCTACTTAATAGTGGTTATAACCCTCTCTCAACTCTATAACTCCAAAACACAAGCCTTGACGAACAAGGCCGCTGTGCAGGGAAACAAGTTGAGCGCAGTATTACCAGGGGCGTGGTGGCGATCAAACTCGGAACCCCTCGCTTATAAAGCAAGCGCTTTACCACTACACCACTACTGCATTTTAATATATATATTTATATATTTATATATATATATATTTATATATATATATATATATATATATATTTATATATATATATATATATATAAATTAAATTTATTGTTATATGTTTATTATTATATGTATTATTATATTATATTAATATATATAATTTAATATATATATATAAATTAAATTTATTGTTATATGTTTATTATTATATGTATTATTATATTATATTAATATATATAATATATATATATATATATATATATAAATTAAATTTATTGTTATATGTTTATTATTATATGTATTATTATATTATATTAATATATATAATATATATATATATATATATATATATATATATATATATATATATATATATATATATATATATATATATATATATATATATATATATATATATATATATATATATATATAGAACCCTTAGATGTTGTCCGAAAGTTTTTTCGATATTTTGTTGACAAAAAGTAAAAATTAAAATGCAAGACCGGAATTTTTTTTTTTTAATAATGATAGACTGCCTGCCCCAACCAAACCCTCAGTCGATATAGCAGCACTCCCTTGCGGGTCAGGCTATTTGTCAGTCGATGTAGCAGCACTCCCTTGCGAGTCAGGCTATTTGTCAGTCAATGTAGCAGCACTCCCTTGCGAGTCAGGCTATTTGTCATTCGATGTAGCAGCACTCCCTTGCGAGTCAGGCTATAAGATAGTCGATGTAGCAACACTCCGCGCATGATTTACAGTAAAAAAAATAAAAATAAAAACATTTTATTAAAAAAAATAAAAATAAAAACATTTTATTAAAAAAAATAAAAATAAAAACATTTTATTAAAAAAAATAAAAATAAAAACATTGTTTATATTGTTAAAAACATTCAAAATGTTATAAAAACATTCAGAATGTTTTTAAAAACATTCTGGTCAATTAAATTTGCGTTTTTGTGGTTTTTTTAAAAAACGATTAATTTGTAATTAAATTAATGGTTTTTACTTTCGTCCAACACGGAAATGTTGGACGAAAGTCAAAAGTAATTAAAAGTGACGTATGTGTTGGCGTAAGAATCACTTTTTTCCTTCCGCTCTTCCTAAAGCCAACAAACTATAGAACTATATATATATATATATATATATATATATATATATATATATATATATATATATATATATATATATATATATATTAGGGTGGTCCTTAAAACAACTTTTTTTAAAAAAATCTGCTCCCACTCCTTAAATGTGTTCTATCTAATACGAAAACACTAGGTTTAAATTTTTTTTGAAAAAAAACATATTTATAGAGGTCCCCCAAGACCCTTTAATATTTAACGGGTCCCTAATATTTTCAAAAAAAAAGTTTCTCAAAAATAGGTCAACCTGGTACTCAAATGAAGCGCAATTATATAAAAATTTCAAAAATATTATTCATTTTGAAAAATAAATTTGAAGTTGAAACTTATTTATCACAATTATCATGAAAAATTCACTTATTTCATTTTTTGCTAAAAAACAAGATTTTTATGTAGTAAAACCTAAAATAACTTTATTATTTCAAAATGAATGTTATTTTTGAAATTTTTATATAATTTCGCTTCATTTGAGTACCAGGTTGACCTATTTTCGAGAAACTTTTTTTTTTTAAATATTAGGGACCCGTTAAATATTAAAGGGTTTTGGGGGACCTCTAAAAATATTTTTTATTCAACAAAATTTTAAACCTAGTGTTTTTGTATTATATAGAACACATTTAAAGGGTGGGAGCAGATTTTTTTCAAAAAAATTGTTTTTAGGGCCACCCTAATATATATATATATATATATATATATATATATATATATATATATATATATATATATATATATATATATATATATATATATATATATATATATATAAATTAAATTTATTATTGCTCTGTTCTTAAAGAACATTGAGTACACTGACATAATATTTATATATATATATATATATATATATAAATATATATATATATATATATATATATATGTATTTATATGCAAATTTTGTTAGTGTATTTTACAAATAGAGTGCTCAATGTTCTTAAAGAACAGAGCAATAATAAATTAGTAAAAAACACTTATCTAACTTTTTTCTTCAACTTTAAATTTTTGGATCATATTATCATATATATTAATCAGGGATGCGGAGTCCTAAAAAGGACTCCAGATTTTAAAGTCACAAAAAGATTACTTCATCCTAGTTTTTGGTATCCAAGAGTTCTAAAAATATAAATAAGTTTATGAATTACTATTAGGAAAAAAATTAAGACTTTTATGTTAGAGGAACAATCATTTTTTGAACCCGGAGTCCTTAGGTATAATGGCAGCGGGACTCCAGGACTCCGGGCTTAAAAACAATAAGTTTCAAGTCATTAAATCTCATGAATTTTTTTTTATAGCAGATCATAAGTTAACAAACATGTTTAGAGCTTCTGGACACTACAGACTTGAAAAAAGTAGAGTTATAAAGCCGGAGTCCTTTTGGGACTCCGCATCCCTGATATAAGAACATATATACTGTAGACAAGAAAGGAAGCAACGATCTTATACTAAGGCTGGAAATTTAATTTACCAATATTTATTTTACAGTTGTTATTTCATGTTGTTTGTTTACTTGTTTATTTATTTATTTTTTTGAATTCTGAAACATTAATTTTAACTGAAACATTAGCTTTGCCACTGAAAAGAAAATGTAGTTAAGCTTAGGATGTACATGGGGGTACTTTCAAAGGACATAGGGGTACTTTCAAGGACAGAGGGGTTTTTAACTACATTACTACTAGATATTATTGTTAAAACAAAAGTATAAGCATAGACTAAAGATTTGAGTGTTTATAAGAATATTTCTATTTAAAATAGGTCATTCAAAATCTCAAGCTATTTTTGGTTACTATCCTCCACCAAATAAGCTAGGAGATAAATACATTGGAGATATGAAAGGAATCCAAGGTCATATCAATTCATGCTACATGGATGCAACTTTATTTGCAATGTTTGCTTTTAATTCCACCTTTGATAGTATGTTATATAAAAAAAGTTTTAAAGATCATTTTGGTGATAATGTTCGAAAGTGTCTTCATTTAAATATAGTAAATCCATTAAGGGTGTAAGTTTTTTTTTGTTTTGTAACTTTTTTCTAATGATTCACATCTATATGAATGTATACATATCTAATTATAACCTTAACTCCACATCTTAAAAAACAATGTTTTTAAGAGATTGATTTTAAATTTTAAAGTTTGTAGCTATAGTATATTATATCGATAGTGCCTATAATTGAATAATGTTAATATATTTTATTTTAATTATTTTTAAGTAAAAATATTTTGAAGAAGATATACTATGAGTTGTAAACAAGCGTTGTTTAGTTACAAATATGATCATGCTTCTTGAAGATAGAATTTATATATTTTGTAAGGCTTATCTTCACATTTAAATTATCTATCTTCTTAATTGGTTAATTGGGTTTAGAAGTAATAGTTTCAATAACCAACCTATTACTTTTGCAACCAACCTTGGTTGCAGAAGTAATAGTTTGGTTTCAGTAATAAAAGTTTGGTTGTTCAGATTGCTGTAAAAAGTTGTAGTTAGAGGAATATAAGGAAAACTTTCTTTAGATTGATTTTGGGAAGTTGGTTCTTGGAGGTTTGCATTGTGAAATGCTTTTTTAAAAACATTCAAACAGATATTCATATTCTTTCAGCCATAAGCATAAATGCGTTTTCATAAGCGAGTGGTTCCGAGTTCAATTCCCACCACGTCCCTGGTAGTACCGCGCTCAACTTGTTTCTCTGCGCAGCGGCTTTGTTCGTCAAGGTTCGTGTTTCGGAGTTATAGAGTTGAGAGAGGGTTATAACCACTATTAAATAGCCTTCTCATCTGTAGTGGCCTTCTCGGCCTTGAGGAGGTGAATAACAAAAAAAAAATCTTTAGTTCTGCTAAACGTTGTTTAGCAGAACTTTATCTTATCGTACTCAGAGGAGTAAACAACTATTCTTTCAGCAAGATTAAAAGGAATTTTCTTTTTCATGTAATATGAATGATGGCTGTTGTAGTTCAAGTAATCTTGAGTATTGGTTTCTTTATAATATATGTCAGTTTATATTTTATTCCTGTTTTCAAGATTGATTGATGTCTAAGAAGTTAATAATATTGTAAGTGTTTCTATTTTTTATAAATTCTTTGCCTATATTTGTTGTGAAACTAATTGAATTATCTAATACGGTTATAAAAGTTTTAAACTGATGTCTAAGTGTTTTGGTCAGAATATGAAGCCATCATCAGTATATCTATAATATAATGTCATTGAATTCTTTGTTGGAAAAGTGCTTAGGTAAGGTCTTCAGTAAATGCTTTGTTTTTGCTAAAAACTAAATTGTTAGACAAGCACAGTTTGGAGCAAAATTAGTACCCTGTTCCTGTAATTTAGTTAAACATTTGGTTATTAAATAAGATGTTTGGTTATCAAATTGTTTTTTTTAAATAAAAAATGTTGATTTATTAATAAATTCCGTAATCTTTTCTCCATTGAATTGTTATGTTTTACAATCTAGACATTTAAAGCTTCTATACCTAGGTTGTGTGGTGTATACCTGGTTTGTGCAGCTTCTATACCTTCTATATTCTATAGGTTGTGTGGAATACCAGTATATAGATTAACATGTCTAAGTACAACTGTCTGAATCTTATATTCTTGGTATTTTTCTAAAGAAATCTCAATTAAGTTTTTTGTTTTGTTACAATTAGAGATAAAATTAAATTAATGAACAGACTCAGATGTGATGTCAGTTAATTCCAGCATTAATCAGTCTACCTTTAAGATTTTATTTTATTTCTTCTAATTCTATTCTTGACAAGTAATGTTTTTAACTTTTTTCATTTTAATAGATTGAATTTTTGAAATAATTTCATTAAGGTATGGTAGAATTGTCCTAGTATTATAATTTGAGTTTTTTTTTTAGTTATGTTTATGTCAGTTTTCTCCGTTCCATAAACTTTTTCTTTTTATATTGTGTGAATTGTTTTATATCAGAATCAATGTGCACAAAATTTCTATTGGGCACAACTTTAGACTTTTTGTAAGAAGTGATATTTGAATCATTGTCAGATATTTTTTGGACAAGTTGATGACCTTATGTTGTAATTTTTGGGGATTGGGCTTGACCAGTTTTTTGAAAATATTCTGATGTTTGGTTATAGTCAATGACAATATTGGTTATCAACTCAATATTGTTACAACTGAATAATAAATAAACGTAAAAGAACCTTACGAATTGTGACTTTTTTCAATCAAATACTATATTTTAACTTGAGATTAATTGAAATCCATATCTTTTTTTAAGTTTATATATAAGTTGTTTATCAAAAATATAAAACAGTTTATTTATATCAATAATTTTTAATTTAAAAAAGAATCTAAACTACAAAACACGATCAAAAAGTATTAAAAAAATGAAGCAATATTTCAGTCAGTATTTTTTAAACTAAATAAAAAAGAATTTAAGAGAATGTGTATATTTTTTAAGAGAAATTCTTATACAAAGAAATATAAAATATACTAAAAGTACATTTTATATTTCAAGTTTGGTGAATACAAATTTCACAGTTTTGAGCTTGCGCCAAACTTACGCAAAGTCAGTTTTCTATGTTAAATACATAAAATATAACATAAATATAATCTAATAAAAAATAAAGCCAATATAAAATAAAATAATAACTTACTCAAATCAGTACCAGTTCTACTGTCTAAAAATTTTTATTATTAAAAACCTGCTTAGCTAAGTTGCTTAATTCTTAAGAGTCTGAAAACAGATAAGTAAAAAACCTAGAACAAACATTCATTTATTAAAACTACTATATTTAAACAAATTAAATTAAATAACGAACAACACTAATTCTCTTTAAAAGATAAGAAAAATTTATAAGCTTAATTTTGCTTGCAGACCTTGCTTGTAAAACCACGTGAATAATAAGAAACACATTTAGAAAAACCTAGAAACTACTTTAAAATGACTTATGCAATGTTGAACTTTGAACGTTGATTGGACTAATTATTAGTAGATGTTTTTTAAAATACGTAAAAATTAACAATATTTTGTTTTTCTATATTGCATTAACACATCATATAATAAATCTGATATGAAAAAATGTAATGAATAATTAAATACAAAGAAAAGCAACACATGAAAATTGGAAAATCAATGTACCTGATATGTAGAGATAAGCTGTTGTGATTCCAGAATAGTAATTGTTAAATATCGTTATTTCATGTTAGCTTTTAGAAAAAGCTAACATGAAATAACGATTTGGTTTTTGTTGTTTGTATTGTTCATTACATGGTTTTACAAAAATCTTTTTTGTAAAACCATGTAATGAACAAAGCTAAAGACAAATCGAGACAAAACTAAAGACAAATTGAGATATAAACAAAATGTATATATGGCAAAATGGTTTGTCTTAGCTTTTAGTGAATGAATAAAAGCAGAAAATTCTAATCATGAAACTACATATTAATCATTTTTAACAATAGCCACCAACGTAAAGGTAAGCCAAATGTAACAACATTAGTAACATAAGTAACAACATTACGTAAAATGGTATTAAAAGACATTACTATGTATTTTCAGAATAATTAATAATAAAGGCTAGAAAACACCTAATCCTAAAGCAGTAACACAGTTTGACACTAAACACTGCCAAGTCACACCTCAGCTATAAGTACATCGCTCGGCTAGCAAGGTTGACAAATTTTGCTCTGCACGTTTGCCATCTCATAGCAATTTAAAAATATGGAAACAATATAATACAAACATATGTACCAATACAATACAAAAAACATATGTACCAATACAAACAATATAACTTGAATTGTGCAAAAAAAATTTAAAAATGACACGAAAAAATTTAAAAAGATTCAAAGTAAACAAAATATAGATATATACAAACAATACTTTTTACCTTTATATTTTATTTCATAAGAACTGTAATCCTTGTAACAAAATTTAACCTTCACATACAATAAATTGTCAGTGTTTGCTAAAAATTTTAATTTATTTTTCTAAATTTTATAAAAAAGAACAAAAATAGTTAATAGCCTCTCAGAAATTTCAAAGTAGTAATAACCAATTTTATGGAAATAATATTAGTATAACTTTTTTGCTGCAAAAAAAAAGTGCATAAAAAATAATTAGGCCTCATCTATACCCCTATCTGCTTCTAAAAAATAAAATATAAGCTTAATATAAACAAAATTGCTAAAAAAAAAATAAAGCTAAAAGAAAAGCTAAAACAAACAAAATGTAAACGATTTTAAAAATTGAAAGGAGTGACCCTTTCTACTTTATATCTAATAAAAATGTTATATCTAAGTTGCTAAACTATTTTCTGCACTTCAATTATAATATGATCTTAATGATGATTATTTATCTTAACATGATTCTTTATGTAATATTTCTAAACTAATAAATAATTAAATTCCATAGGGTAAAAAGTTTTAACTTGCCTGATAGATCTTTCTCCAATGATCGCATGCATTTTGAGAATGCGCTCTTTCAAATTTAGAAAAGCCCAGTAACTAATTAAAACTACTTTAAAACTGAATATGAAACAACTATAAATGTTGACTTTAACAATTATATTAAGACTGACAAACGCTTTTTTTGATCAAAAAAGTTTTGTTGTTAAATGTAGGGGAAAGCGTGCACCCTTGATCATAAAATCCAGGGCGCATTGTGTTAATAACATTCTCCTAAATTAATGATAATTGTAAAACTAATATTGATTATAAAAAATATATTTATACTTTCTTAAAGTTTATTAAAACCATAAAATTAGAAAACGCTAAAATAGTTTTATAATTTTGTCTTTCGTAAATTTTTGTTTAGCATTTTTCCCCCTGGATTTTGTAGGGGAAAGTATGCACCCTTGATCCTAAAGATCAAGGGTGCATACTTTCCCCTACAAAATTTAAATGTACCAAAGCTTTAAAATTTTAAAATGCTTTAAATGTTATAGAAATTTTATTATTTTGTTTCATATCACAATTTATATTATATCATAATTAGGGATTGCAATCCCGGGATCCCGGATGTTTTTGGGTCCCGAAAATCCCAGGATTCTAAACACAAAATCCCAGGATTTTCGGGATTATAGCAGGATTGAACTAATTAAATTATTTTGTAAAACAAAATGTTCAAAGTTGGTTACTATACTGAATTATAACGAGTTATATAATGCTGCAGAAACACAAACTTCAAATTTAATGTCAATCATAAAGAAAGAAATGCATCTGTTTGAAAATGGTGGAAACCAGGGGCATAATTTGGAATTAGTATACCAATATTTGTTATCTATTCCACCGACGAGCATCGAACCTGAGCGGGCATTTGAATCTGCAGCTGGGTATTTGGGAAGTAAAATAAGGAGTAGGCTAAATGACCAAACCTTAAATGCTCTACTATTCCTCCGGGCATATTTTCAGACAAAAAAAGAAAGTTTGTAAATAAAATATGCATTTAATATGAATTTTTTGTTTGTTTTACATTTATTATTTAGCTACCATTTATTTATAAATATAAAATAAAGATTTTCTTTAATTTTTGTCTCTCAATAATAACAAACAACTTATTATGTTATTTTTTACAAAGTAGCTTGTTGCTACAGTAGCTACATCGGTAGCCAAATTTAAGGAAAATTTATGTTTACAAATTTATTTTGAAATTTTGATTGTTTAGTTACTTTAGTCAAATACACTTTAAATGTTCAAATGTTATTTACATATCCAATTATTTGATGAAGGTTATTCTGTAAAGTCTGTAATCTTAAAACATAATATGGAAGGTACCGTATATATATTTCTGCATTATTTTAAGATCTTTATATACACCTGCTGCCTGTTACACAATTAAAACAATTTAAGGCGCCATAGAAAATTAATTTAAGTCATTAAGGCATAATGAAATTAAATAAAAAATTGATAACATCAAAAAGTATACTCATATATGCAGTATTAAGTTCTGTTTTTAGCAAATATCTCACATTATATAAAATCCGGGGATCCCGGGATCCCGGGATTTTATTTACTTCAATCCTGAAATCCCGGGATCGTAATTCATGCCCGGGATTGCAATCCCTAATCATAATACTGATTCATCAGTCATCTGATTCAACTATCATCTGATTCACCATATGGCAAAGTTTAGAAGTTGTCAAGTTTAGAATGACCAACAATTATTTTTAGTATGACCGACAAATATTTTTATTCTGTGATTAAACAAATTTTTAAATACCAAAATAAAAACATAACATAATAACAAGTAACAAATAAAACATGACAGGAGTTTTAAGTAACAAAATAATGTTTTTTTTTTAACAAATGTTTCTAGAACCCTCTGGTACACTACTGAAGAACACTACTGTATATAAACAGAACACTACTGTATATAAATATAAAATAAAATGTGACAAGATTTTTAATTTCTTTCAATTATTACAATTTCAATAATAAAAAAATTAAATTAATAGTTTTATTTTTAATATCATAATAAAACTTATAGTCTTTATTAATATTATTATTTATACTATATTATTATTATACTTTATTATTATTATTAATATTACTTATATTTGCTTTATTTTACATCTGATGGTCTAAAGAGACCGTGATAACACAAATAAAAATAAAAGCTGTCTCTTAAATTTTTATACCTTAATATATATTATAAAGTTTATTAGTATAACTACTTATAGTAAAAAAATACTTTTGTTAGAAATGGGTTTGTTGAACAACCAAGTATTATGGAGTTGCGTAAATGTTTAGATGACATTGGAGAGATTGCCGGCTTTTTAGACAGAGAAAAAGGTTTTTTTTTATCTTCCTATTTTAATGTTTTTTTTTTATGTTTATTTTATTTCTAGATTTTCTCATCAGAAATGAATGATCATTCATTTCTGATGAGTCTTTTTTTGATGAAACATGGTGTAAAATGGAAAAAAATTTTTGCTAAGTGATTTTCTACTAATATATAATTGCTCTGTTCTTTTAAGAACATTGAGCACTCTATTGTGTAGAATACTTTTTTAAAGTTGTTTAAATATATATATATATATATATATATATATATATATATATATATATATATATATATATATATATATATATATATATAACTTTAAAATTTTTTAAAGTTGTTTAAATATATATATATATATATATGTATATATATATATATATATATATATATATATATATATATATATATATATATATATATATATATATATATATATATATATATATATGCAAAACTTTTTATCAATATCATCTCTTGATTCCACTAGTTGCGTTCTACCTGATATTGCCAACAAACAGGTTGATCCATTGCTTGACAATAATATCACTCCAGCTTCTGTTTCTAAAGTGATTTCCTGTCTAGACTCTTCTACAGCTTGTGGCCTGGGCAACATAGCTGTTTTGTCTTGCAGAAGTTTTCTCCGGAGCTGTCGTCTATACTCTCAAAACTATTCAATAAGTGCTTATCAGAGTCTTGTTTTCCAGCCTTCTGGAAAGCGGCATCTGTTATCCCTATCTTCAAAAATTCTGAAGAGTGATCTGATTCGTTTAATTACCGTCCCATTAGTCTTCTTCCTATCATAAGCAACGTTTTTGAATCTTTAATTAACTAACACTTAATTTCTCATCTTGAATCTAATAACTTTCTGACCATCAATATGGATTTCGATCTTCTCGTTCTACAGCTTATTTGCTAACAGTTATAACTGATAGGTTTTATTGTGCATTAGATAAAGGTGGAGAGGTTAAGGCCATCGCTCTTGACTTTTTAAAAGCTTTTGATAAAGTTTGGCATGCTGGTCATCTCCATAAGCTTTCTTCTTATGGTGTATCCGGCAACATTTTTAAGATTATTAAATCCTTCCTTTCCAATCGTAGTATAAAAGTTGTCCTCGATGGACAGCACTCTTCATCTTATTCTGTAAATTCAGGGGTTCCTCAAGGTTCTATCCTTGGCCCTATACTCTTTTTAATTTACATTAACGATCTTCCAGATATTCTCACATCTAAGGTGGTATTTTTTGCTGATGATACTACCATTTATTCTTACCTGCTACAGCATGGAGCTCACAGTGGCTGAGGAACTTTAATTCAGATAAAACTCAATTTTTTCAGCCAATCCTTATCGCAATAATTTAGATCTTCCTATATTTATGAACGGTGATGTACTCATTGAGTCATCTACTCTTCATCTTCTAGGATTAACTCTTACTTCCAATCTTTCTTGGAAACCATATATCAAATCAGTTGCAAAATTAGCATCTGCTAAGGTTGCATCTCTTTATTGGGCACGTCACTTTCTTACATTGGATTCTATTCTCTATCTCTTTAAATCTCAAATCCGGCCTTGTATGGAATACTGTTGCCATTTCTGGGGTGGTTCTTCTAACGGGTGATGCGGAAGTTATCGGACAAAATAAAAACGTCAATAACTTATTTATAAATAAAAAAACTAACTACTATTATATTTTTTTTAAATAAAGCATTTATCTTTTAATAAAAATATATTATTTTTTATATGAAAAAACACCACCATCTGCAATTGATCTCAATTTTGCTCTGATGCCTTTCATATGCGACTGTAAAAAGTTTAAATCAATTTCTTTAGTTTAATGCGATCAATCTAAACTTGCTCTGTTGAATTGTTGAATATCAGCTCTTTGGAATTTGCTTCCTTCATCTTGCTTTCCTGATTCATATAATTTGCAATTCTTTAAGTCATCTGTCAATCGTTATCTTGCTCTACAATCTTCATCTTTTTCCTTTCAGTAACTTCCAACTTTAATTAGTGGCTGCCTGCAGCCTTGTTGGAAGCAAAGATGTTTAAAAAAAATAAAAAATATTCTTTAAAAAAAAAAAATCTTTCTTAAAATTCCTTAAATAACCTTTGAAAAAGTTGAAATTTGACTGCTCTCCTTAATTTCTCCTTATTTATTTTTTTTCAATCATCTAGGAAATTTTATTAAAGTAAAAATATATAGTCCTTTGATAGTTTGCAAACCTATATTTCTATTATATATATATATATATATATATATATATATATATATGTATATATATATATATATAAAGTAAAATAATAATTTATAATAATTTTTATGTTTATATTTAAAATTTATTGAAAAAATTCTGTTTTAAATGATTTTAATTTATGTTTTCTCTTTAATTCTCCTTACTTTTTCTTTCAAAAAATCAACCAAATCTCCTTAAAATCCCCTAATAATCTCCTTAAAATCTCCCTAAAATCCTTACGCCTGAGTTTTAATAGTTTTTCTTTCAAAAAATTGTCTTTTGTGACCAATTCTCCATTAAATCTCCTTTAATCCTTTAGCCTGAGTTTTAATTGTGTGAACCCTGACTTAGATTTTAGCCTAAATCATCCGAGAGCACAACATGGACAAAGTAAGAGGCTTTAAGCTTGTGATTCACTTTGACACAAAAATTGTAAGCCAGTACACCATTGAAGAAGCAGTTTCCACAATTCACGAAAGGATAGCTATAACTGTTTTTATTGGATTTCCTGCTTGGTATTTTAAAGATTATAAGCTGCAAATAAACTGGCCAGGCTATTGCCATTCAATTTGTCCTTGAATATTATGAGTTATCAGATCAAATCATGGGGTGTGTGCTAACACCACAGCCGGCAATACAGAAAAACAAAGGAGCTATAAGGAATGTTTTTTGTTCATGCTTTGGGATGATTCTCCAGCTAATGTGAAGACACCACATAAATGAGAAACATGTGTCGCATGTTATGAAATTAAAAATGTTTTTAAATAGACAAAAAAGTTCAAGCAAGAAAAATTTTTTCAAGTTGATAAACTTGAAAAAATTTTTAAGTTTGAATGGTCCCAGGATGCTTTTAGACCAGGTATATTTTTTCACCAACTTGCTGTTGAAACTAAAGAATCCTGCACTAAAGCACTTCACAAGAGACACTTTCCAGAGAGGAGACTACAAGAATCTTTGCCAGCTCCTGGCTTACTTTCTGGATGCTAATATACCTATTTTCTACTTCAAGCAGCTGGGTGCTCACTATGAGGCCAAGTTTATGAATGACTGCCTCTAACTTCTTGTCCTGCATATGACTCAGAACTATTATTCAAATGATTCAAAAACAGTTGTACTTGCTACTCTTAAGAACATAAACACTGCTACAAATATAAGAATATAAACACTGCTTCAAAATTATAATTTTCTACAGTCTTTTTTTTCTCAAGAGTCCAATGGTAACTCAAGCTCTTTTAAATGACGTAAGAGCTTTTAAGCTTCAAATGTCAAATGACTTCAAAGACTGCGTAGAGGTACTTGATTTTATTTTATTATTTTTATCAAATTTATTTTATAAACACTCTAATAAACATTTTTCAAACAAATATATAGCTAAATTCTAAAACTTTTTTATTAAATAAATGTTCATATTATTGGAGTTTATTTTTTTATTTTCTATTGTAATGTTTTATTTATTCTTAGCTATTTACTGCAATATTTACAACATAAATGTTGTTAAAAATTGTAGCGCTTAACCTCAAACATTAATCAAAACAAATGTGGAACATTTCTCTCTCACTCTTGCAAGCCGCTTTACATTGGAAATGTAAAGCGGCTTGCAAGAGTGAGAGAGCTCCCAAGTCATTTGTAGAGTTCTCTAGTTGTGCAAATCAGCTTGTAATGGTAAATGATCAGGCACAACATCACATAAACTGATCAGAGCCTTTTTATGATCATACCCAATCAATCATACCCAACAATCCCCTTCCTTGCCCCCCCCCCCCTCTTTCCTTCCCTCTATAATATGGGCTATACATTAATGTCCATAAAGCTGTTTAAAGTGCATTCATATTCTAGTATTTTATAAACTAAATTATTAATTAGCAATAGACTTTTAATATATATATATATATATATATATATATATATATATATATATATATATATATATATATATATATATATATATATATATATATATATAAATTATAAATTATAAATTACTGTATTCTTAGTGTATTCTACAAATAGAGTGCTCAATGTTCTAAAAGAACAGAGCAATAATAAATTAAATTAATAAATTAGTAAAAACACTTATCTAATTTTTGATTACTTCAACACTGTGTTTCACCATCAGTAGGTTCATCAGGAAGAATCTTCCTGATGAACCTACTGATGGTGAAACACAGTAATGATGTTAGCTAAAAATAGATTAGTGTTTTTAATAATTTATATATGTATATATATATATATATATATATATATATATATATATATATATATATATATATATAAAATATATATATTAGGGTGGCTCTTAAAACAACATTTTTGAAAAAAACGTGTTTTTACCCCAAAAATAAAGTTTATATTTTATATAAATAAAGTTTATATAAAATATAAACTTTATTTTCGGGTGATGCGAAAGTTATCGGACAAATCCTAAATTCATTATTTGAGCATAATAATTAGTTTTTGTGGTTTTATGCGTAGGCATAAACGTTCTTTAAAATATAAACTTTATTATTTGAAACACAATTATTTAAAATGAGGTTAAATGCAGCTGAACGAGAATCTTTTCGAAAGCGACTTAAAATGTTTTTTGTAAATAAACCCAATATATAAAAAAAAAAATCGTAAATCATTTTGAAAAGGAAGGATTTGCTCGAAGTACAATATATGATAACCTAAAAAGACTTGAAACTGTTCAATCGTTTTCTGATAGAAAGCACCCTGGTCGTCTGACATCCTGGACTAGAGAAAAGAAAGCCGAATTAACGAGACTGGTCAACAATCGAAAAGGGGTCAGTCAGAGAAAAATAGGTATTAAATTCAGTGTAAATCAACCGACAATTGGTCATCAGTTAAAAAAAATGAATATTAAATATAGAAAACGTGAAAAGACTCCAAAATACACTAAAGAACAACAAATAAAGGCAAAGAAAAGAAGCAGGAAGCTAGTTAACCAACTCTATTACACAATATCGCTTCTAGTCATCGATGACGAAAAATACTTTTGTTTTGCAGAGGACAACATGCCTGGAAATTCTGGATACTACACAAACAACAAAAAGACATGCCCAGAAAGTGTTCGTTTTATAGGAAAAGATAAATTTCTAAAAAAATTATTAATGTGGATAGCCATATTTTGGCTTAACCCTTATTTTGGCCAGATTTAGCAAGTTCTCATTATTCTAAAGATTCTCTAAATTGGATGGACCAATATATCTATTACGTTGATAAAGAATCCAATCCCCAAATGTGTCTCAAGCACGACCAGTTGAAATTTTCTGGGGATATTTGGCGCAGAAGGTTTATGAGGGAGATTGGCAAGCTTCAACAGAGCAAGTTTTGATTGATCACATTAAACTAAAACTACAAGAAATTGATTTAAACTTTTTACAGTCGCATATGAAAGGCATCAGAGCAAAATTGAGATCAATTGCAGATGGTGGTGTTTTTTCATATAAAAAATAATATATTTTTATCAAAAGATAAATGCTTTATTTTAAAAAAATATAATAGTAGTTTGTTTTTTTGTTTATAAATAAGTTATTGACGTTTTTATTTTGTCCGATAACTTCCGCATCACCCGTTACTTTGTTCTATATAATACTAAAACACTAGGTTTAAACTTTTTTTTTTTAAAAAATCATTTTAGGGGTAGCTCAAGACCCTTAAAAATTTGACTGGTCCCTAATATTTTGAAAATAAAAGTTCTTCTAAAGTATGTCAACCTGGTACTCAAAAGAAGCGAAATCATTTATAAAACTTTATAATAGTAATCAATTTACGTAAAAAACATGTTTAAAAAAATTATTTTTTTAAAACTTGAAAAAAATGACTTTTTTTTATCTTCAGCTTAAAAACAATAGTTTTTATGCATTTATGTCTGAAAAAATTATTTCTACGTAAATTGATTATTATTTTTGAAGATTTTATATAATTTTGCTTTTTTTTAATACCAGGTTAATATACTTTAGAAGAACTTTTATTTTCAAAATATTAGGAACCAGTCAAATTTTTAAGGGTCTTGAGCTACCCCTAAAATAATTTAAAAAAAAAAATTTAAACCTAGTGTTTTAGTATTATATAGAACAAAGTAAAGGGGTAAGAACAGGTTTTTTTCAAAAATGTTGTTTTAAGAGCAACCCTAATATATATATATATATATATATATATATATATATATATATATATATATATATATATATATATATATATATATATATATATATATATATATATATATATATAGATATATAGATAGATAGATAGATTTGTGTTCAAAAACATCTCAAATCAGAATAGAAATGAGAATATAGAATATGTTATACGATCTACAGTGGTGGAAAAAATAATGCAAATGATGCAAATGATTGATAATGATGCAAATATTTATAGAAATACATTTTATTTACTTTTAATTGATGGTAATTGATACTAATTTTTTTGTTTTTATAAATATTAGTGCTAATACTTAAATCTTTAAAAAAAACTATTAATTAATTCCTACTAATTAGTCCTCCTTAATTTTTTCATTTTGTTTAAAGTAACTAAAAATTAACTGGAAAAAATTAAAATAACAGAAATGGCTAAATTTGATTTTATCTTGAAAAAAATCAAGAAAATATTAATGTAACAAGTTAACAAAAATAATAAAACAAAAACAGAAACATTTTTATTTCTCCTTCAAAATAATATTTACAAATCTTTTTTGTTCTGAGGTTTTTGATTAGGCAGCTATTCCAGTTAATCCAATTGTCTCAACATTTTTTTTGAAATCATCTCTTTGCAATAGGAGCTGTATGTTTTGGATAGTTTTTTTGCTGAAATATCTAAAGCAATGGGAAGCATTATTTCTTCAAGCATATTAGGATAAATATCTGCTGTCATAGTGTCTGTTATTAAGAAAATAGGACCGATATCAGATAACAAGAAACATCCATGATGCTATAATTAACTCAAATAATTTTTAATAGTTTTGTTGGAGATAAACAGATCATTTTTAGCTTCATTATTTCACAATGATTAATTTATTTTGTTGTTTTTTGACCTTGAGTTTTCATACATTTTTGTGGTTAAGGAGTAAAATTTTGTATCATTCTAACAGAATGCTCAATTATTCTTGAAGTCACTTTGTATGACTTTTTACTGTTTTAAGTCATTGAATTACTAAGAGCTCAGCTGAGGTACAATGTGATTTTTGTACCCATAATATCTTAAGTTTAAAACTGAATATACACAAAACAGAATTTTTGAACATACCATGTTTCAAGTTATTGAACATACCATGTTTCAAAATATACAGTATAATATTACTCAGTGGCATAGAAAGTTTATAGTAGTTGGAGGGGAAGGGGGTTTCTGAAGCAGTCAAGGTTAAGGACTTGTAGGAAAAGGGCTGGAATGATCCTTTTTTTTTGACTAAATATAGAGGGGCTGTCACCCACTTTTTTTTTCTTTACGTGTAGTGTTACTGGTAACCATATTCAATACACATGTTCAAAAAGTAATAATAGTTAAAAATCAAAGAAAAAGAAAAATTAACCTTTTTTTTTTTAGCTACTTTAAAGAAGTTATTAGTTGCTAGAGAACAGAAAAGTTAAAAGTTGAAAAATCGATGAGGACTTAATAACTGTTTCAAAATTATAAGTATTAACATTAAATTTTATGAAAACAAAAAATGTCCATTATCTTTAATAAGTTAATTATTAGTTGCTGTGAATAAGATATATTTTTCTAGTTTTTAAAGTTATGTGTTATTATGCATCACTTTATATAATAAAAAAAGATTTTTATTTTGTTGCTTAAATTTTTTTTTCTTTTTTTAACATCTTCGCTTCCAACGAGGCTGTAAGCAACTGCAATTAGAGTTGGAAGTAAGTGGAAGAGAAAAAATAAAGTTTGTAGAGCAAGAGAATGATTGACAAGCAAGAGAAGGATTGAACCTTGAGGAACCCCTGAAGTGACAGGATAAGAAGAAGAGTGCTGTCCATCGAGGACAACTTTAATACTACAATTGGAAAGGAAGGATTCAATAATCAAGTTGTTATCAGATACACTGTAAGAAGAAAACTTATGGATAAGACCAGCATCCCAAACTTTATCAAAAGCTTTAAAAATGTCAAGAGCAATCGCCTTAACCTCTTTACCTCTATCTAGTGTACAATAAAACATATCAACTATTACTGTTAGCAAATCAGCTGTAGAACGAGAAGATCGAAATCCATATTGATAGTCAGAAAGTAAGTTATTAGATTCAAGATGAGAGGTTAAGTGTTTGTTAATCAAAGATTCAAAAACCTTGCTTATGATAGGAAGAAGACTAATGGGATGGTAGTTAGACGAATCAGATCACTTAGTAGAATTTTTGAAAATAGGGATTACAGATGCTGCTTTCCAGCATGCCGGAAAACAAGACTGATATGCACTTGTTAAATAGTTTTAAAAGTATAGACGACAGCTCCGGAGTACACTTCTGCAAGATTACAACAGGTATGTTGTGTGAACCGCAAGCTGTAGAAGAGTCTAAGCAGGAAATCGTTTTTGATACAGAAGCTGGAGTGATAGGAATGTCAAGCAATGGATCAACCTGTTTGACGACTAACTCACGTAAAACGCAACTAATGGAATCAAGAGATGATATTGATGAAAAGTTCTTAGCAAACAATTTAGCTTTGTTTTTAGGTGACAAAGTCTGAACCATTCAAGAGAGGTGGAATAATAGATTTACCCTTATTATTGATACTGTTAAAGATTCTCCAGAAGTCACGAGAACCTAATTTTTGTGATGAAATACGAGATTTCATGACCTGAGAATAGCGATCTATGGTGTTAGGCAAAACCTTTTTACAACTGTTTCTAGCAATAGAAAACAGACTTTATCCATGAAGTTATGTAAGAAGCACATTTGTCAGCAGGAAGACAAAAGATTTCTACCCAAGGGCCATCACAAAAAAAAATCACAGAAAGAATTCCAGTTAACTTTAAGGTAGTTGTAAGAGATGCGATGATAGAGGGGTTTTAATGATGAGGAAGAATGAGAATAGTTTTAGAGAGATCTAACCGTGATCAGAAGCACTTAAGGGTGAATGTAGAAAAACTGAGCACTGACTAGGATGAGAAACAAGACATACATTGAGTAGAGAAGGTAAATGAATAGGGTTGTCTGGAAAGCAAGTTGGAAAGTTGAGTAATTGAGTAAGAGATTGAGAAAGGCAAAAGTTGAGGGCCTTAACCCCAGCAGAGTCACTGACACTAGAGCCAAGTCATTCAGTATGATGAGCATTAAAGTCACCTACAACAGCAATATTAGCTGATGGATAAAAAGAGAGAACTTGGTCAATTTGATCAGAAATAACATTGAAAAGAGTCTGGTCTGGTGAACTTTGCAAAAGATAAGACTCAACAGAAGAAAAGTTTCTTCGAAGACCACAAATATTAGTGAAGGTTTTGAGAACTTGGTGATGATGATGGTTTTTTGTGTTTTACAGTGTTTGGTATTTTAGTCATTTTAAGTTTTTTAATAAACTTTACGCATAGATAAAACATTTAAAACATATAAAATAAGCATATAAAACATTTTAGTTATTTAAGAATGCATATTTCAATAGTACTCAGTACACTATTTAATAGTCCAAACATTTGTCTTATTACTATTAATAAACCCTAAGTCGTAACAAAGGGCTCCAAATGTGGCCTCAACAATGCACAACAATAGTACGAACAGGGACACCACCCTTGCACAACAGGGCACTGTTAGTACTCTGATTTATTTTAGTTGTTGATGGAATCAGCTTCTCTGAGAGCTACCACAGAGTTCAGGAAACCTGACTACTAGCCGGCCTCAGAACCATAAAACTGAGTTTTAGAGCTGTAGTCTCATTAGGTATTATTGTATATGCTTAAATTGTTTTATTGTATTTGCTTAAATAGCGTTATTGTATTTTATTTTTATAGTATTTTATTTATTTTAACGAATCTTTTTTCAAATTTTATAATAAATGATCATCTTATGGTTGTTCAGACATTTTGGACCCATATGAGAAAAAAAAATCTGTGGCCTGATGCCAAACTTTAGCATTTTGAGATCGGCACCAAGTTGGCAAAAAAAGTTCAACAAAAAATGGTTGTCTTAAAATATAGAAACTTGGTCAGCGATTTTTTGCAGACCTCAAACACTTAAAGGCACATAAAACCCTAATTCGGAGGGCTGTTAATACCAAATACAACATATTTAATAGTAAGCATTTGTAATGAAAGTAACTTAACTCAAGTACCCCCTCTGCTTTAGGAACATGAGTTTTATATAAAAAAAAAATTAATATTTTTAGTTTATAAAAAATGATTAGTCAAAAATGTACTTTCATCATTATTATAAAATTTTCTCATTAAATATGTTTTTAAAATCCAAATTTGGTTAAATTCGGTTCTAAAATCCGAATTCGAAATTCAGTTAAATACGAAGTACACATATGGTCTGAATCCATTTTCAGTTAAAATGTTTGTTTTTTAATTTGAAATAATCAGAAACTGCATTAGTTATCATAAAATATCCATAATTATCTATTTAATTATTTACATGTCGTTTTTATACATTTTTTTTAGATGCTCATGAAACCCTTTCAGCCCCTTTAGATGCTCATGAAATCCTTTAACAAAAAATACTTCTTGCATCATTTTATTTTTAATGATCTTTCATAAAACGTGATGGTTTTCGCCCGAAAATGTAAATAATGTTTCATCCATCTAAAAAAAGTGTAAATAATGTTCCATCTATCTAAAAAAAGTGTAAATACAGTTCCATCCATCAATTTTAATTTTTACACCTTAGAAATTTTTGTAAAAAATTAGAAATTTTCTTGATTACAAGATGTCATGTTAAGTTATTAAAAACAGTTCAATTGTTCTTCCAATGATGACAATGAATACAACAAAACAATTTAGATTTCAACTTTGGTATTGATGACTTTTTATACTTTAAAAATATATTGTACAAATGAATAACAATTTTTATTTTTTCTGCTCTATTGTTGTTCAATGACAGTGGCAATTGTCAATTGCTACTGTCATAGTCACAAATTTCTACACTGATTGTGATAAAATTTGTAGTTTTCAATTTTCATATTGTTTTTGCTCAAGTCTTTGAAAATGAATTTGGATGACCAAGTCAATAGTAAAAAAAAAAACACTAAACTGTAAAACGTTCTCACTGATAAAAAATACACAAATAGTTAGAGCAACTAATGAACTTAAGAACTATTCATGATGTGAATGTTGGCGTTAAACTTAAGAACTATTCATGACGATGATTCATGACGATGGATGTAAAAATAGCTAGTTTTTTATTTTCCAAAACATGTTTTTCTGCCTCATGTGGCAAGCAGAAATTTTGACAATTTTGTCAAAATTTCTTATTGCCACATGAGATTTCTGGAGACTCTGAATAATAAGACTTGCCTGAATACTCAACTAGCTTTTCTCTACCCTATACTCAACTACCTCTACTCTACCCTATACTCAACTACCTCTACTCTACCCTATACTCAACTACCTCTTCTCTCCCCTATGCTCAACTACCTCTACTATACCCTATGCTCAACTACCTCTACTCTACCCTATGCTCAACTACCTCTACTCTACCCTATGCTCAACTACCTCTACTTTACCCTATGCTCAACTACCTCTACTCTACCCTATGCTCAACTACCTCTACTCTACCCTATGCTCAACTACCTCTACTCTACCCTATGCTCAACTACCTCTACTCTACCCTATGCTCAACTACCTCTACTCTTTAAATATTTTTGCATATAAATAAAAGCTAGTAAGTAAAATTAATAGTGAAAATATTTAAAATATATTAAAATAAAATGTATTTTATTCTAAAAATGAATATTGTAAAATTTTTAAAATCGCTATTATTCAAGGTTTTTAAGATTTATCAAATCTTGAATCATTTTTCTGATGTGATTTGAAAATTCAATATAAAATATGATAAAATTTCACCATGAAAAAACAATGTTTTTTTTTTAAGTTCAAAAAACTTTAAAAACTTTAAGTGTTGCAATTTAATGACTTAATCAAAAAAGCAAGTAATTAAAGTAAAATAAATGTCGAGAAAAAATAACTGTCTTTAATTCAATTAAATTTTTATATCAGATATAATAACAACAATGATATCACTATTTTGGCCCTGCTTTGATCCTATACTTGGTTTCACTGAAAAAGATAAGTTTATTTTAAAAAAAATTTTTATTTTCGAAATACAAAATAGTATTATAATAATCCTGACCAAGTGGACAACTTTGAGTTAAATTATTTATCTCAGCAAATGTAATTCATATTTATCTTAACAAAATGTTGAGATAAGTCAATGTCTAATCAGATGTATACCTTACCCTGCTAAAAATAATCTATTATAAAACCATTTTATTAAAGAATACTTATCTCATTAGAAAATTTAGTTTGAATAAACGTTTATGTAAATATTTGTAAGTTTTGATTGACAATTGTTGAAAGTATTTTAAACATTTACTTTATACTAAAAATAAATTTTGCAATTACTAAAAGACTAAGTGTAATGATGTTGTTGATCTTGAGTAAACAAGCTGTAAACAACTGAATTTTGTTAAATTTCAACAGCCAGTCACAAAAAAGATTTTTAGGTAAATTTATTCAGAACAAGATCCTCATCACTTTGTCGTAACTGATCGATTGAACTTTTTAATGCAGAAAATTAATCCTCATTGGAATCAGTAAATAGTTGTTTATGAAACTTCATTCATAAACAAGCATTTTCATAGTTTTAAAAGTTGCATGAGAATGCAGTCTGTAACTTTTAATGCAGGTATCAAAAAACTGAAATAGAAAGATGTCATTATTATCTTAAATAGTTAATATTTGAATCTCAAATTAAACATTGTTGCTTACAGTTTGGACAGAAAAGTATATTCTTTAAATTTTTTGACAAGGTTAAAATACTTTGTTTGTTTTTTAATAATTTAAAAAAGTGTTTTTTAGTTATAAAAATGAATTTTTTTTTATTAATTAAAAAGCTATTTAAGTAAATTTTGATTTAAAAAACAAAATGTTGATGAGTTTAAGGATTCCAGATAACATTACTACTAATTATTCTAATTATTTTAATTATTCTACCTAAAACTTAAAAGAAAATTTTTTTTTTAATATCAATAAAATTTAACTCTATTGATTAATTAAAAACTTAAGTAAATGTAAAACAAATATAGTTTTTTTTAAGTTTAGAAAACAAATTTTTAAAAAACATTTATAAGAATGATTTGAAATTATAATAAATAAACTTAAAACTTTTCAAGTTGTTTGATAAAGTTATTTTTTTATGTATAATTTTATATAAAACCTAAAATTTAAAAGTTATAAGGTAAAAAAATAAAAAAAAAAAAAAAAAAAAGAATTATAAGATAAATCAGATAATTTTAAAAGTGATGAATTTTATCTATTTTTAAATTTATCTAGATATTGTGGAAGATTCATTGATTTGGTGAAATTAATATTGATTATATTAAAATTTGATGAAAGTGAGGTTCCCTAATTTTTTCAAAAAAAAAATTTTGTAATTTATGTCAAATCAAAAAAAAAATGTAATTGCAAACAAAAGTGAAATACTATCAACGTTTCAAAAATAATCATATTTTGTAAAAACATCTCCACACACACACAAAGCTTGAACATGTTGAATATTATATTATTGTGATATAAATTTATTTTATGCATCCTATGGAATTATGCATCTCTTTATGCATTCTATGGCATTTTGCATCTTTTTAGATCCAGAAGAATTTTTAACTATATTGCTTGAAAAAGTTTTAAAAGTTGAACCTTTTATGACGTTGAGGTGATTTATAGTTTGTTTTGTTTTTTTGTTTTTGTTTTTTTATGTTTTCTTTTTTATAATGAGTAGAACCTAAAAAAGTTAAAAAAAAAAGTCTTGTTAATTTAAATTTTAGTGTTGGATTCTTTATGATTTTTAATTATTTTTTAGACTACAGAATCAAGAGGAAATAGGTGTTTACCTTTATCAAATAATTGCTGACATCAATCCATTAAATCCACAACCATCAATTCAATATCTTATGGAGTCATCATTTATATCAAACAAATCTCAACTTCTTAAGGTAAATTCTTTAATTAAGACTAAAGATTATGTCTCAATATCATATAAGGTTAAAGATTATGGAGTTGTCTCAATATCATATAAGATTAAAGATTATGGAGTTGTCTCAATATCATATAAGGTTAAAGATTATGGAGTTGTCTCAATATCATACAAATTAATCTTGATTAGTTTTGTTTTATCCTTAATTTTTTTAATTTGTTTATTACTTATTTTTTTAATTGATTTAATTAAATTAATTAATTTAATTTGTTAAATAAATTTCTCAACACAAGCTTTTACAAACAAAGCCACAAGTTAAGGGTGATAATACCATGCGCATGGCGAGGATCAGAGTTTCTTGCTTATGAAGCAATCTTTTAAGATTTAAATTTTTCTTTTAATATTTGAAATTTTTTTAGTTTGTTAAAGTAGTTAAGTATTGTTTTAGTTTTAAACTACAAAAAAAAGTAAATTAAAATATTTTAGAATTATTTAAAAAAAAAACAAGATGCAGATGCTGAAAGAATGATCAAATATATTGTAGGTACAATTAAAGCAGGAGCAGGCTAACTCTTTAGAAGTTTAGAAGGAGAAGCAGGAGCAGGCTAACTCTTTAGGAGTTTAGAAGGAGAAGCAGGAGCAGGCAGTCTTCAGGAGTTTAGGATATTTTCTTTAGTGTTTTAGGATTTTATGAGTTAACAAATTAGAACAAGAATGATAAATAAAATTATTAATTAATAAATAAAATTTATAAATAATCTAACATAGATAATAATAATCTGAAATAAAAAGTTAAATTTTTTTTTTCTCTGCTACTTTAGTCACATGTTATAAAATATTGACATGCCATACCATGTGACAATATACATGTGGTATATGCATAAAAAGGGGGTGCATGCATGTAGTGTATAGAATATTGACAATTCTTATTTTTTTTATTTTTTTTATCTTATTATATTAAGTGTTTCTTCAGGGGGTAAAAAGGGCAGTTAATACATCCTTCGCATCATTTTTAAAATAGTGTTTATAAAAGCTTAAAATTAAATTTATATATTTTTAAATTTATGGTTGCATATACTTGTTTAATCTGAATAAAATTGGTTCTATACTAAAAAAACAATTTATCTGTCAACGAAAGGGTATTTCGTATTTTAGTCAAAATTTAAATTTTTATAATTTTGATTTGCTTAGATTCCCATGTATTTGGATTCCCATGTATTATTGGAATTCAATTTTGATATTATTTTTGTAAAGTAATGTTTAGCTACCTGAAAACAGGTTTTAAAATTACAGTTTTATTAAAAATTAATCTTTTTAAATTTAAAAAAGTTTTATTATTAATACAAATTAAAATTTTATAAAGAACAAAGTTAATTATGATTAGTAATATAACAGATAAAATTTGATTAAATAAAAACTTCTATTATGGATGTTTGAACTCTTTATTTTTTGAATTAATTTTTATATACAATATTTCAAAGGAGTATAGATGCCCTCATTATCAAGTATTATATATATATATATATATATATATATATATATATATTATTAGAAAATCACTGTGTTTCATCAACAAATATTTATCAGAAATGAATTTCTGATGAATCTTTGTTGATGAAACACAGTGTAAAATGGAAAAAAATTTTGTTAAGTGATTTTCTACTAATATATAATTGCTCTGTTCTTTTAAGAACATTGAGCACTCTATTGTGTAGAATACTTTTTAAAGTTGTTTAAATATAGATATATATATATATATATATATATCTATATATATATATATATATATATATATATATATATATTATACTATACTTGATAATGAGGGAATCTATACTCCCTTGAAATATTGTATATAAAAATATTGCATAAACTCTTTAAAGATTTCTTTTAAGATTTAACAGATAAAATTATTATCGACTCTCCCCTTCCCTTCTTGGGTTTCTCTCCCAGAAATGTATCAAAATGGTTAGGACTCCCCCCATTGTCCCCTGTCAATATTTAATAATTTTATTATAATTATCAAGATATATTACGATTACTCTTTATATAAAAAAAATAAAAAAGCTTTTTTTTAAAGCATATGCTTTCCAAAGTTTTATCAAGTTTAACAAAGAGACTGGGATTGTCTCTGTCTAATAAATTTAACAAGCTTGAAGATAAACAAGTAGCAAATGCAGTTAAGTGCAGTTAAAGATCCCTCTGCCGGGAATGTATAAAAATGGTTAGGACTCCCCCACTACCCACTGTCACGTTTGATAATTTTATTATAATTATCAATTTATATTGTGACTACTATTTATATAAACATGAATAAAAAAGCCTTTTTTTTAAAACATATTTTGTATACCAAAGTTTTATAAAGTTTAACAATGAGACTAGGATTGTATCGGTGTAATAATTTTTTTAAACATCTTAATTTCCAACAAGGCTGCAAGCAACAACTATTAGAGTTGGAAGTTACTAAAAGAGAAAAGATGAAGTTTATAGAGCAATATAACAATTGACAGATGGCTTTAAAGATTGCATATTATATGAATCAGAAAATAAGATAAAGGAAGCGAATTCCAAAGGACTTAGGTTCAAGGAGAAAAACTAAATAAGTAAGAATTATTGGAGCACTTAGGAACAGTCGCAGTAAAACTAAGATGAGACTTAATTGAATGACGAGTCACACAAGAATGAATTTAGATGGCACAAGAGACGCTAGCACTTTAGAGCAGTGCCCATTATAGTATTAATAGAAAAGAGAAAGAGAAGCAACATTACGATGATGTGAAAATGGTTGAAGGTTATCTGTAAGAGCAAGTCCAACTATGTTTACAATGCATTTTTGCACCTTGTCTAAAAGAGAAAGGATAACATTAGAAGATCTGCTCCAAATATGTCAACAGTATTCTATATAAGGATGGGTTAGAGATTTATATGGAAATAAAGAATAGAATCTAGAGTAAGAAAGTAGCAAGCACGACAAAGAGATGCAACCTTCAAATAGAAATATTGAATTCTATGATAATATTGACATCAGCAAAAAATAATATAATCATATAAATTATATGACAAGTTTAAATGTTTGTATTTTTATAATTATATTTTTAGTAAAAAGACATGAATTAATTAACTAATAAATAAATGTGATATTGTTTGAAACATCAAGAATTAGAAAGAATTTGAAACATCTAGAAAGAAGCAGATGATTATTTTTGCTATTGATTTGATATATGGTTTCCAAGAAAGATCAGAAGTAAGAGTTAATCCTAGAAGATGAAGATTAGATGATTCATTGAGTACATTACCGTTCATAAATATAGGAAGATCTAGATTTTTGCGATGACAATTAGCTGAAAAAAATTGAGTTTTATCTGAGTTAAAGTTTACCAGCCACTGAAAGCCCCATGCTGTAGCAGAAGTGAGATCCTCTTCAAGCTCAAATGCCCCCTCCAAGCAATCAGAAAGTGTTGTCTTCTCAAGACAAGAATAAATGGTAGTATCATCAGCAAACAATGCTACCATAAATGTGAAAATTTCTAGGAGTACTCTATACTTTTTTAAATTTATAATTCTGATATGAATTTAAAAAAGTATAGAGTTAAGGATAGAACCTTGAGGAAAATTAAAGGATATGAGGAAGAGTGCTATTTAATCGAGGACAACTTTTATACTACGATTGGTAAGGAAGGATTCAATAATCTTAAATGTTACATGATGTTACAAAGCAAATCAAAATATTAAAGCTTTTATACAAGTATTCAAACAAAGAAGAAAAAATGGTGATCCCTATTACAAATTTGCTTTAATTTCTGTACAGAATCTCCGTTTTCATGGAGTTTCACTTCACAACAAAAATTCTAAAAATGATTTGGCTATTGATCTGAATGTTTTTTATATAAAAATAAAAAGTCAATTGAGAAAAGGTTGCTTGCTGACAAAGATATTGAATTAGCCCAATAGGCTTGCATCTTGACCAAAAACAATGGCCTGAAAACATTAATACTCAGGTGACATTTGGAGAAACTGAAATAAGAAATCTCTCATTAAGACTACAGTTAAATGAAAGAAAAATGATTTGTGGATTCCGTGAATACCTTATAAAAAAACATATTCTGAAAATTTAGTTTATTTGGTAAACGCTCTACATATCCCCATTTCCTCAATTGAATGCCAATGAGGATTTTTTCAGATAAATCTGATCAACATCAACAAGGGATTTATCAATGACAAAAATAGTTTAAATATCTTTAATTTAAGGCGCCTTTTAAATTAAAGATATTTAAAGAAGTGATAATTATGGTAAACATAATTTAAATGGTATATTAATGGTAATTAATATGGTAAACATAATTAAAAAGTTATGGGTTATTTTAAACAAATCTTAAATAAAATTTTTATTAAGTTATTTTAATCATTATTTGCATTATTTTAAAAGTCAAAAGAAATATGGAAAAGAAACTTTCTGAAAAAGTTTACATTACTAAAATAGCAAGCTAAAGATCAAAAGTTCATTCAATCAAAAATTAAATTTGCACAATAGCAGTTTACACTTAATTGCCAAAAACAAAAGTTTACTTAACTTTGAATGGATATTTTAAAATCGTTTTATCTTTGGAAAAAGCAAATTTTCTATACTTTCCATTGTTATAAAATTTTGCAACAAGTTTTTTTTTTCGTAAATGACATTTATTTTTGTAAAACTTATGTTCAGTTAGTTACCGAAGGACAGTTACGTCATTACGTAAAAAGGCAATTTCTTTTTAATTTATTTTATTGAATTGAAGAAAAAATAAGGTAGCTAAAATAAACTGAAATTTTATTTATATACTACTGCATTTAAAACTGAATTTTTTTTCTTTCCTATTTTAATAAAAAAGCCAAAGAAAAACTAAAAAAAAAATAATTTTTGGGCTCTTCTTTGGGCACCCATACCGCTCCAGCAGTACTAAAACAGGTTTGGGTTTGTCCCTAATATATATATATATATATATATATATATATATATATATATATATATATATATATATATATATATATATATATATACATATATGGTTTCAAAGAAAGATCAGAAGTAAGAGTTAATCTTAGAAGATGAAGGGTATATGACTCATCGAGTACATTACTGTTCATAAATAGAAGAAGATCTAAATGATTGGCTTAAAAAAATTTGAGTTTTATCTGTATTGAAGTTCACCAGCCACTTTGAGTTTATGCTGTAGCAAAAGTGAGATCCTTTCAAGCTTTAATGCCCCCTCCAAGCAATCAGAGAGTGTTGGCTTCATATCATTACAATAATAAATGGTAGTATCATTAGCGAACAATGCCACCTTAGATGTGAGAATATCTGGAAGATCGTTAATGTAAATTAAAAAGAGTATAGGGCCAAGGATAGAACCTTGAGGAACCCCTGAAGCTACAGAATAAGAAAAGGAGTGCTGTCCATCGAGGACAACTCTTATACTATGATTGGAAAGGAAGGATTCAATAATCTTAAAGTTGTTACCAGATACACCATAAGAAGAAAGCTTATGGAGAAGACCAGCATGCTAAACTTTATCAAAAGCTTTAGAAATGTCAAAAGCGATAGCCTTAACCTCTCCACCTTTATCTAATGCGCGATAAAACCTATCGGTTATTACTGTTAGCAAATCAGCTGTAGAACAAGAAGATCAATCTTGTTTATGAAGAAGACTAATGGGACAGTAGTTAGACAAGTCAGATTCTCTCCAGAATTTTTGAAAAAGGGAGGGATAACAGATGCCGCTTTCCAGCAGGCTGGAAAACAAGACTCTGATAAGCACTTCTTAAATAGTTTTAAAAGAATAGACGACAGCTCCAGAAAACACTTCTGTAAGACTATAACAGGTATATTGTGTGGGCCACAACCTTCAGAAGAGTCTAAGCAGAAAATTACTTTAGATACAGAGGCTGGAGTTAATAATTTCAGGCAATGGATTAACCTGTTTGACGGCTATATCAGGTAGAACGCAACTAATGGATTCAAGAGACGATTTTGATGAAAAGTTCTTAGCAAACAATTCAGCTTTGTCTTAAGGTGAGGTGACAAAGTCTTAGCCATACAAGAAAGGTGGAATTACAGATATGCCCTTATTATTGATACTATTAAAGATTCTCCAGAAGTCAAGAGAGCCTAATTTTTGTGATGAAATACGAGATTTCATGACCTGAGAATAGCAGGCTTCGGCGTTAGACAAAACCTTTTTACAATGGTTTCTAGCGATAATAAACAGATGTCTGTTTTCTTGAGGATTTTTTTGCTGATAGATATGAAAGTAATGGTTTTGATTGGCAATTGCAGCAGCACAATGTGAGAAAAACCATGGAGAAGAGTGAGGCTTGACCTGCATTTGTCAAGAGGGAACAAAAGATTCCATGCCAGCCTGAATCCACGAAGTTATATAATAAGGACAATTGTCGACAGAAAGACGAAAGATTTCTACCCAAGGGCCATCACAAAGAAAATCACAGAAAGAATCCCTGTCAGCTGGTAGGTAAGGTAGTTGTAATAGGTACAATGATAGGGGGATTCAGATGTTGAAGAAGAATGAGATAGTAGTTTTAAAGAGATCAAACCGTGGTTTGAAGCACCTAATGCCTTTAATGGGCTTTAATGCCTGCAGAGTCACTGACACTAGAGCCAAGCCATTCAGTGTGATGAGCGTTAAAGTCACCAACAATAACAATATTAGCTGATGGATAAAGAGCGAGGGCTTGGTCAATTTCTTCAGAAATAACATTGAAAAGAGTGTAGTTTTAAGATGAAGGAGAACGATGTAGAACAAAGAGAAAGGCGATAGTGAAGTGAAGTGGTGCTAAATGAAAGCACTTAAAAGAATAGTCTGTGGATTCAAACCTAGTTTCCTGAAAAATAGGTGAATTCTTACAAATGTAAATGCCCAGACCGAGTTTGTGACAATTGAAATCTTTAAGAATTAAAGGAAGATAATCATCAACGCTAAGATCACAAGATGAGGCAGCTGAACTCAAATTAGTCGAATATTAACGAATGATAGGTTTAGAAAACTTGGTGGTGATGATGGTTTTTTGTGTTTTACAGTTTTTGGTACTTTATTCATTTTTTAAACTTTGACATTTTTCAGCTGTTGGTTTAATCAGTCTCTCTGAGAGCTACCACAGGGTTCAGGAAGTTTAGTTTTAGAGCTGTACCCTCATCAGGAGATAATAGAATGAGTTGCCTAGTCCTAAAAACAGAGACACATGCAAAACCCATGCATTGATTCAAGAATGCCCAGCATTTAACATCCTAAACTGGAAACAATGTATTAAAAATACATCTGCGCTAGTCTAATAGATGAAGAAGGGGTGCGAGTCTGATCAACAGATAGAATCTGTTTACCCCTTAAGTCTTTGCCTAGGAGGTCTTCCACAAGACAATAGCTGGATGCATTTAACATCTGCTCAAGATGAGTATTTTTATCGAGACACCATCTCTAGCCTTTACTCAACCAAGAGCCCCAAGGCTGGGGGTGTTTAAAGTTGGAGTTGGCATCTCCTAGCCTTTGCCTAATAAGTCGTATCCTACAAGGCACCAGGACATGAAGCAGATTGTACTGGGTTACAAGTAAGATAAACTGACTTGACAGTAGCCAGGATAACCTGACCTGACAGTTATATATATATATAAATATATATACTGTCTATATATATATAAATATATATATAATTAAATATTTAAATAACAGGTTTCATTTATTGCGCCATGAAAAAATTCTTTAAACGACCGTTGTATTTGGGTTTTCACACTTATTTATTACCAATATTACTTATTTGATAAAAAATATAAGTTTTTACTGCTTCTAAAAAACGTTTTGTACTTTTTGTAATGAAGACTTTAAGAATTATTAAAACAATCTAAAATCAAAAAATCGAATGAATTTTATACTTTTATTTCTTTTAATTGTGTACAATCGCTTTTAAATACGCTTTTAAAAAGTTTAAAGAATTATTTGCATATATTGTCTTTATATATATTTATTTTCACTTTTATGTTATAAAGATAAAATTAAAAAAAAAAATGCTTCATAGTATTAAATTTTGATGGAAAAACTTTTTTTTTTTCACAATCATCTTTTTAAATAGTAGAAATAACTTTTTAATTAGCAACTTTCTATAAAAACAAAATTTTATAAATATGAAAACTATGAATATTGTATTAACGGCAAGCTTATAAGAAAATCAAAAAATCTTTTTTTGTTTTGCTATTTTATAACTATAGAACGATAACAACTCTTATATCAGATTGGCTCTCTAGCCTAACATCTATATAACTATAGAACAATAAAAAAAACTCTGTATGAAAAGTTTTTTAAAATTTTTGAATATTTTCAGTTTTTTTAATACTTTATTGTATTTTAAAGATAAAAGTTTTAAAATACTTGAAAAAAAAGGTTTTGAATTTTTTTACATGGATATTCGTATTTTAGTTCTAATTTTCATAATATTGTAGTTTTTTTCACTATAAATATATTATAATTCAAATAATAAATTTATAGTGATTTATAATTGCATTTAATATGATATTTAAGGCTTTAAAACTTATTTAATGCCTTAAATTATGTAATATGATATTTAAGGCTTATTTATTATTATATAATCAAGAGCATTTAAAATTTTCGATAGCTCATTTAACTTTTTTATTTAAATCTTGTGTGGGTTGCCAATTTGATTAAAAATAATGCTAGTTAAAAGAACCTTTGTTGCAATATTTTAAAATTAATTTAAATAAGCAACAAAGGTATTGAAAGGGCAGAGTGAGACTTGTTCACTGCAAGTTGGCATCAAGAAATTAGTCAGTGCAATTAATTTCTAGCATACTAGGTATTCAAACTTGAAAAAAATAAATTTAATACAAAATAATTTTT
>NC_088934.1:54825000-54980000 GCF_038396675.1 Hydra vulgaris
ACATCTAACTATAGATCTATATATATATATATATATATATAGATAGATATAGATATAGATATAGATATATAGATATATAGATATAGATAAGATATATAGATATAGATATAGATATAGATATAAGTTATATAAGATATAAGTTATAAGTGCATCTGCTGAGGTTATCAAAAAAATGCACAAATGATGTGACAAAATATCATCGATTGTTTTGGAACTTTTAAAACAGACTAAAATTTTTGAAGATAAAAGATAAATGTATCAACAGCAACAGCACAAGAGTTCAAAAAAATAAAACAAAGCTAAAAGAAACTTAAGTTCGTTGATAATTCAAATAACTAAAGAATTTAATATCAAAAAAGCATTGAAAACAACATTATTGTATGTGGAATCGCAGATCAAACTACTTATGGAAAAACAAATAAACAATTAAAATGATAAACAAAGTATTGAAACGATGCTAAAAAAAATTAGGCCTGATTTTTTAATAAAAAAAAGAATAATTCAGCGAACAAAAAATACCAAAAAACTAGAGAAGCCTGACCTCATCTTAGTTGAACGAGTAAACAAAGAAACAGAAAAATTTATGATATGAATTCCAAAAAGTTAATAGGTGATATCAATTGCAAAAATATTTGTGTTAACTAAGATAAAACTGAAAATGAGAGATTGTTTGGCAGTGAGCTTAAAAATTCAAAAACACTAGAAATGCAGCACTTACTTGCAAAATTGAGGGAACAAATGGTATGCAGCTATTACACAGTTTTACAAAATTATTATTTACACTACTATTTATACTATTTACAATGCACAAAAAAAAAACTATTAATTTTTAAAATGATATTTTAAAAAACTAAACTTATGATGTTTTATAGAATAAATGCAAGTGACGTTGCACTGTGTATTACCTTAAATTTATGTTGACTTGTCAAATTGCGCTTATATAAATCTTTCATTCAGTTCTTATATTTGCAAATATAAAAACTGAATCTCAGTTCATGATAATAAATAGTTAAAGATAATAGTTATAAGAGTTAGAAGTTACTGGAAGAGAAAAAATGAAGTTTAAAAAGCAAGATAACGATTAACAGGCAACTTAAAAGTTTGCAAATTATATATATCAGGAAATCAAGATGAAGGGAGGAAATTCCTGAAAGGAAACTCCTGAAAGGACTGATATACAAAGAAAAAAACTTGATAGATGAGAATTTTTGGAGCACTTAGAAACAGTCACAGTAAAAGGATGAGACTTGATTGAATGGCGAGTAACACAAGAACGAATTTAGTAAATGACACAAGAGACACTAGTGCTTTAGAGCAGCGCCCATTATAGTATTTATAGAAAAGAGAAAGAGAAGCAACATTATGACAATGTAATAATGATTAAATGGTTGGAGCAACCTTAGCAAATGCTGATTTTGTGATGGATTTGGTATATGGTTTCTAAGAAAAATCAAAAGTAAGAAATAATCCTGGAAAACAAAGGTAGATGACTCATCAAGTACATTACCGTTCATAAATATAGAAAGATCTAGATTGTTGCGATAATAATTAGCTAAAAAAATTTGAGTTTTATCTTAGTTAAAGTTCATCAGCCACTAAGAGCATTATACTGTAGCCAAAGTGAGATCTTTTTCAAACTCAAATTCCCCCTCCAAGCAATCAGAGAGTGCTGGCTTCTTATCAAGACAAGAATAAATAATATCATCAGCAAACATTACCACTTTAGATGTGAGAATTTCTGGGAAAAATTCTGTTAATGTAACTTAAATATAGGTAATTTAAGTAGAGGGCCGAGGATCGAACTGTAAGGAACTCCTGAAGTTACATTAAATGAATAAGAATGCTATCCATTAAGGACCACTTTTATACTAGGATTGGTAATGAAAGATTCAATAATCTTATAGATGTTACCTGATACACCATAAGACCAGACTTCTCCATTTAGCCAGCGCATTTGCGTTCAAGTAATTTTCGCTTGCCCACACGCTTGCAAAAATTTTGGCAAGCACATAAAAAGGCGCCAAAAAAAAATAGTTTTTTAATATAAAAATAGATTCTACGACTAATCTTTGACTAATCTTTTTTTTTTATCTTTTTTTTTACTTTTACGGAAAATAGTAAATGTAAAAAATATTTTGAATATAATAAAAATGTAATAGAATAGTATGAACTATGTATGTATAAATTATTACATTTAGAACTTAAATAAAATGTTAGTTTTGCTGTTCTTAAAGTAAATTCTTTTGAAAAGATACTTTTTTGCAGTTTTTATTTCAATTACCTCCATTTAAATTAAATGGTCCTTTTTTTTTTTGGTTACTTCATTTAGAATTTAAATAAAACATTAGTTTTTATGTTTTTATTTTAATTACTTTGATTTTTATTTATTTGAAACGTTTTTTATATTTTTGTCTTTTTTTTTTTGTCATTGTTTATCTAGAATAAAATAAAGTCTTCGTTTTGTGTGATTTTTAAAGTTATTTTATTTAGAATTTAAATAAAATGTTTGACTTACCGTTTTTATTTTAATTACATTGTTTAATATTTAAAATTTAAAATGTTTTTTAATTGTTATTTTTATGTCGTTTTTATTTTAATTATTTTATCTAGAATTCCAATAAAATGTTTGTTTTACCAGTGTTATTTTTTTTATTATTTCATCTAGCACTTATTCACTTATTTACTTGGAAATCTGAAATTTCAAATTTAACCTATTTACATAATGCACATAACAATATGTAAAAATCAAGAAAATCAGAGATGGTGACCCTCAAAGTTTTCTTCAAATTGGTTGAAATATAATGATTTGACCCAAATATAGGTTTATTGATCTTAGCAAACAATTCAGCTTTGTCTTTAGGTGGGGTGACAAAGTCAGAACCATACAAGTGAGGTGGAATAACAGATTACCCTTATTAAAGATACTGTTAAAGATTCTCCAGATGTCTCTAGAGCCTAATTTTTGAGATGAAGTATGAGGTTTCTGGCAATAGTAAACAGACGTCTTCATTTGGGAATTGCAACAGCACAATGAGAGGAAAACCATGGGGGAGATTGATGATTGCCTTGGAATCATTAAGAGGGAATAAAAAATTTCATACTAGCCTGAATCCAAGAAGTTACACAAGAAGCACATTTGTCAGCAGGAAATTGAAAGATTTCAACACAAGGGCCCTCAACGGAGAACGTAAAAGGAAAGAATCCCAGCCAGCCACAAGGCAGACGCAAGAGATACGATGATAGGTGGATTTTGATGATGAAGAATCAAATTGTGATCAGAAGCATGGGTGAATGTGAAGAAACCGAGCACTGCCTAGAATCAGAAACAAGACCCAAGTCGAGTAAAGAAAGTAAATGATTTTGACTGTCTGAAAAGCGAGTTGGAAAGTTAACTATTTGTGCTGAAGATTGAGTCAAAAGTTGTGGGCTTTAGCACCTGCAGAGTCACTGACACTAGAAATAAGCTATTCAGTGTAATGAGCATTAAAGTCACCAACAACAATGATTTTGGCTGAAGGATAAAAAAAAAGTGCTTTGTCAATTTGATCAGAAATAACATCGAAAAGCATGCAGTTTTGAGATGATTTGCATTTAAAAATTAATTCAGATGAAATAATTTCTAAATGCAGAATAAGAATCTATTAAAAAATTATAAAAACAAAAAACCAAACCAAAATTATACTAATACTAAAGAATTTTTCAAAAAAATTATCAACTTTCTGTAAAATGTTTTTTTCTATAATTTGAATTTTCTTATATTTAGGCATTCTTCCTGATGAACCTACAGAAAGTTAAACTGCTTAAGTGTACTAAGGCGACAAGACAATTTTTTTATTTAAAAAAAAAAAAAGCCAATAGTTTTTGTTAAATTTGATTGGTTGTTGCATTTATAACTTATGTATATCAAAGACTTTATAATTTAAGATTATACAAACTTTCTTTAAAGCGTTTAGAACTAAAAGAGATTTGTCTATATATATATATATATATATATATATATATATATATATATATATATATATATATATATATATATATATATATATTATTACTTTTTAGTAATATCTAATTGAAAAATTTTTAAATTTTGGGGCCCTTATGGTTAGCGATGACAATCCTGAAATCCCATACAAATTGTTCATCCCAAAATCCCGGGGTCAGCGGTTGTCATAAAAAAAGTTAAAACTTAATTTGTAATTAAAAAATTTGTTCATTGTAAAATGTAAATATAGACTTTAGAATCTGCTTGGTTTTGTAGCTGTTTATTCTCTTTGGAATGTTTTCTTTTTATTCTCTCTCTTTTTGCATTTTATTAAAAATACAAACTAAAAATATTATTGCTTATCTGCAAAATATGTACAGTTAAACATATAAAAAATATATGATAATAAAGCAAATATATTATTAAAAATAAATAAAAATTTAGCGCTTGCTGATAGAAAGATCAACAATTTTTAATAGAAGGAATACCTTAATTTTATTTTGAATTTTCTAATTCATTCTAATTTCAATGTGTGTATGGTTTTAATTCCATTTTTAAGTCCACTCAATTTAATTACAAATGTGTGTTGGATTTACAAAAGTTTTTAACATCGGTTTAGTTAATGAAGTTATCAAAACACAGAAGGTTTATTAATTTATAAAAGTTTACTTAGTGTCTGTTTAATTAATGAAGTTATTCAAATACAAAAGGTTTATTAAATAAACTTTAGTTATCGTTATTTAAAATAGAAATTGTTTTCTGAAAAGGAACAATATATTCGAGATTCAAATGATTTATTGTTAATTAATAAAACATCTGAAGTTAAAGTTAAGCACTAAATTATTAACAAAAAGCAGGAAAATAGTAAAAATGTTTAAAAGGTCCCCAAGCAAAAATAAAAAAATAAAAGTTAAGTTTGGAAAGGTCATATATTTAATCATGGTTGCAAAACCTGATGGATCAGCTTGTTGCTTATGCTACACTGATGTGTGAAGTTAAAATTAAAAAAATTTTTGTGTTAAAAAGGCACTTCTAGATTTATAATTGAATTCCAACATTGATAATTCAATAAAGATGAATAAAAAGGAATGTTAAATAATATCTGATTTAGTAGTACATTTTACTCTATTAAAGCAACTGTGGGAGCACTTTGTCAACAAGATTTAAGTTCAATTCCCTCTGACATTACATTTGAGTTTATGTTGAAAAATATTCAACGAAAAGAGTCACTGAATTAATAAGAGGAGAACACCATTAAGGCGCTTAGTATATCATTATGGCCAGGTTACTTCATAAAAAATCCCAGAAGTTTTTGTACCAAATACAAGTACCCAAAATAAAAAAAATATGATTAACCTGATAAAGTGTTTAAACTCGGCAGATATATTTACAGCAGCAGACTTGAGTAGTGCTGAGTTGAGTTGTGTTTGGTTGAACCAGACTTTTTCAAGACACGAATGTGATAATAATGTCAAAACAATTAGGGAACAATTGAACGAAATAATGGAAAAAAGATTGGCAGCAATACGAACACAACCTATATAGATAGAAAAATAACTTTTAAAATTCAAAAAGAAATACTGTTCTTTGAAAGTAATACCTCAATATCTGATCACCTTTGAAAACATGATTATATACTATCTATACAGCCAACAAGTGTGTAGTCTGAACGAGCATTTTCAGCCAATGGATGTTTTTGTTCAAAAAATCAAATACGATTAAGTGATGAAGTGATTGACGCTTTGATTTTCTAGGGTAGTACTTTCAAAAACAAAAATAACTATAAAATGTATATTCATGCAACAATTGAACAATTCACAACTGTGTGGCTTTATTTACTAAAAAAGAAAGCTCATGCAGTGAAACATGCAGTGATTACAAACTTAACACCACACTGCATAAGACTGTTGAGGGTACCTAGGAATTAAAAGATTCTTTTCCTAAAGCCAGCTTACTCACTACCGTGCTTTAAAAATTGACAACATTCAGCTTCATTGAAATATGCTTGTTCAATGTTAGATATAAATTACCTCAAAATACCCTTCACAGTAAACATGAGATGACACAGTCATGATTTGTTGCAAGCCATCCTTTGACTGAAGGTTCCACTCCATGATACAGAAGATGGCGATTGCAAGAAAACTGTATCTACAAATGAAGAGTTCCTACTTTGTGTAGCTGTTGTTTCAGTGCTAAAATCAGTTCAAGAATTATCAGTTTTTTCATCATCAAACACAAAGATCCAAAATTACATGCTACCACGGAAAGTAGCAGCACTCATCGACTTTATCAAAAAAGAAAAAAGTATCCATTTTACTCAGGAAAGCAACCAATCAGTTGAGAAATTCATGAATAAGAGATTTCCAGGGTGAAGGCCTCATTTGCACTAGGCCATTACCTCCATTCATTTTTCTGTGGGCATCTTGATGTTGATGAAAAAATCAAGGTTATTCCTTTTAAATATTATCAGCGTAACCCTTTAACCAAAAGAATACTTTGAAAAATCTTCATTATCTGCCTCAAGCTCAAACAGTAATGCTGAAAACTATAAATTGATCTCAGCGAAGGATAAGGACACAAGGAAATTTACTTTTTTAATAACTTGATTTTATAAAAAACATTGTTTAAACTTTGCAAGCATAAAAAATTGTTTTTGAATTAATTTTTTTCCAGCTTTTTGTCGTTTTTAATCAAATATTTATTTTTAACTTTATTTTTATTATTTTAAATTTTTTAAATGTTTGTTTATTTGTTAAAACAGTGTTTCTGTATTAAATAGTTTGTTTTTTATTTTATTTTAAATTAAATATTTAATCCAGGAAAAAAACTCTTTAAGGTGCTATTTTTTTTTTGGGGGGGGGGATTAACATCATGGACCCACATCTACATTATGGATCCACTTTCAGTATCCATTGACACCTATCCACGTTATGGGCCGGATACATCTAGATTATTATACTTTGTTAATCCAAATTCTTATAAAGACTTTTATTTTCCAAACTTAAACAAAAATAGCAGATCTTCCTAAACAGCAGATTCTATTTAATCCTTTTTTAGTTTAAAGATCTACAACTAAAGTTTCAAACAAAAAAAGAAAACTTCTACAACTAAAGTTTCAAACAAAACAAGAAAAAAAATTGTGACTGTTTAAGGTTTTTCTAACACTAAATTAAGCTTTCTGTGCTTGAACTGATTAATAAGGACGTTTATGTTTTTGTTTCCATGTCAAGTTAAGTGCAAGTTATGAAAACATATTTTTAAATGAATGATCTACATATTAGTAGTAACTCTCTCAGCCTTGGGAAAGTGAATATATTTTATGTTTACATAAAATTAAATAAGAAAAATTACAATTTTGTTTTATTATTATAGTATAGTACTTTTGATTATTTTATTTTTATAAATAAATTGAAATTATAGATAAAATATAAATTTATTTATAAATAAAATATAAATTTATTTATAAATAAAATATAAATTTATTTATAAATAAAATATAAATTTATTTATAAATAAAATATAAATTTATTTATAAATAAAATATAAATTTATTTATAAATAAAATATAAATTTATTTATAAATAAAATATAAATTTATTTATAAATAAAATATAAATTTATTTATAAATAAAATATAAATTTATTTATAAATAAAATATAAATTTATTTATAAATATAAATCAGTTATTCAATTTGTGTTGCTTATTTTCATTTGTTTGTGGAATTCTAAAAATTATAATTAGAATTAATTTGTACAAAAATTTACTTTTTATTGTTTAAAATAATTTTTCCAGCTCAACATTTTTGTATAATTTGTGGTGACTCCTCTTCTTGCTATTGTAAAACCTGTGTGTGTGAATTTGGTTGGAACAATGTGTATACTTACTTGTGCCAAAAATGTTCAAGTATTGTTCATAGCCATAATAAAAGACATGATCATGAAGTGGTTGAACTAAGTTCTTTTTCATCAAATGTTTCTGAAGCAAACTCCCCAGCTTTTACAACCATGGAACTATTTGCTGTAATTTGTATTAAAACAAGTCATTATGTATCTTTTGTGAAATGTGGTGAAGGAGATGAAGCAAGCTGGGTTTTCTTTGACAGCATGGCTGACAGACAAGGTGAGAACTTTTATTTTTTAATTTGTTATTGTTATTATTATTAATAAGTACACAAGACACACACATATATATGAATGCAGCGTTAGATAAATACTGATGATGTCATACTGATATGGGTAGCTGCAGGGTTCCAGTACATACATTGACTATCTAGGTAGAACATGTAAAGGAGTGCTGCTACATTGACTATGGGTTCAGGGTGGCTGGCAACCTGGAAAAGTCAGGGAAATTCTAAACACTTCTAAAAAGTCAGTGAAAAGAGAATACATTAAATTTTCCGAAATTCATGGAAAAGTCAGGGAATTTCAATGGATTCATTAACAAAATATATATATTTTTTGTATATTAAAAACTAAAAATCTTATGTTATATATGCTATATAGTTACTTGTTGGTTGTCTGTTAGTATTTGTTGGTTGTCTGTTAGTATTTGTTGGTTGTCTGTTAGTGTTTGTTGGTTTTCTGTTAGTATTTGTTGGTTTTCTGTTAGTATTTGTTGGTTTTCTGTTAGTATTTGTTGGTTGTCTGTTAGTATTTGTTGGTTGTCTGTTACTTTCAAGTTTTGACGTACCACTTTCAAGCGATGACATTTCTTTTGATAATTTAGAAGTTAAGAATTTCTGGGTGTTGCAGGCTTGGACAGGAATGGCGTGCGATCAAGCACTCATGCTGACTATGCAAATGATATTATTTTTTAACAACTTGACCACGACTCTATAAATGTTTAAATGATTTTTAAACATTTTAGAAATCCGCTAAAAAAAGAAACGCTAGCTAAACTTAAACCAGGAAAAAGAAAATTGAAAAAGTAATAATGAAAAAAGAAAATAATTCCTTACAAAAAAGAAAATACATTTAAAATTTGCACTTATTTAAGTATATTTATGGTATAAGCTCTAAAGCAAAACTCAAAAAGCTCAAACACAAAGCGAAAATTACTTTTTGTTACGTTTTTAATTGCATTTAAAATATAGTACTTAAAAATTTATCTTTTGAAAGGTTTTATTAAAGTTACGCAAAATGAATTTACAAATTACTTCTAATAATTGTTTAATGAATGAACAAATTTTATTTAAATTACTAAAAAGTGTTTAATATATTATTTTTAAATTGTATAAACATTTATTTTTTCCAAAAAGTTGTAAAAAAATATATATTATTTAAAAAAGTACCGTAGTCTACTTAAAATAATAATTATTGTTTGTTTCATGCCCTGATTAGTCAAGTTAAAAAAAAAAGTTTTAAACAATTCTCAATTAAACAATGTAAAAATAGAAGCAAAAAAAATAAAGCAATTAAATCATTCCATTGCAACGAAAGATTTAGTTCAACTTTTTTATAATTTAAAGTAACTTAAAAAATTATCTTTTAAAAGATTTTTAGAAAGACATGGAAAAATAGTTTCAAACAAATTATTATACTTAAATTTATCATAAAACATGTCTACATAAAAAAAAAATTAAATATAACATTTGTTAATTTACACAAAATATTTAAAGCCTTTGTGTAAAATAAAACTTAAGAAAAAATCAACAATTAAAAGTTATTTATAACGTAACTTTTTTTTAATAGCATATAAATCATTAAAATATCAAAACCGCCGTGGTCAAATAGTAAAGAAAAAATATTATATATGTGGTCAGTTACTGCATGCAATCACACGCCATTCCAAGCCTGGTGTTGCTAGAAAACCTTTTTCTAAGGCTTCATTTAGTTGCTCACTAATAATTTTTGTTGTTTTGTTATCTGCGCATTTTGGTATTTTGTTATCTTCTTCACTTACTAAATTTACAACATTGTTCAAGGACTTTGTAGGGTGATTTAAATTTGATGCATTTAATCTATTTAGAAGCTTCAACAAAATTATTTTATTTTTAAAATTTGAAGATGTTTCAAAAACTTCACCTATGGTCATTAATTTGTTTTCTCCATAATTTAGATAGTGCAGTACACTACTTAATTTAGACCTTCGCTCTTCGATTCTAGAGGCATTAAATAGTTTTCAATTTGTTTTCAGTTCTTTTAGTTTAGTTAGCGTAAACTTTAACGTAATGTTATAAGGGTAATAACAATTTCATAGTCATTATCTGATATTTTTATAAAATGATTAATACTGATATCAATAAGCGTCTTTTTTATGCAATTTTTTAACTTATGAAACCTTTCAAGCATTGATATTGCTCTATCTTGTTTTACAATCTTTTATTAAATGAAGGTTTTTTCAAAGTCTTTTTTTACGTATTTTTAAATACAGCCATCGTTTTTAGTTAGTGATCTTTTAAAAACCAACACCATTTTTCTAACTTTATTAATCACAGGACCAATTGCTTTGCTTGTAATTATTATGTCTTCAATTATTTGATTATCCACTATAAAGCAACTCTCATCACCATTATCATGGCATCTGATTCACAGCTTTCACTAATTTCAGATTCATTTTCCAAATTTTTAATGTAGTCATCAACTTTCTCGACTAAATGTCTCTGTGTGCGATTTGATGCTGACTTATTATATAAAACTAAAATAATAGCCAGTTGATGAAGTTGATTAATCTGTAATAGTTTTTTAATTTTTCAACACATTGCTGTTTCACTTTCTTTGTTGTGCAGAAAATGTTTCCATATAGGGGTTTTGCTAAATAACTCAAATTTGTATATATATATATGTTGAAATGTATCTGTTTGAACCTGTTATTAAAGCTGTTATTTTGAGTGGAAGCTGATTTTTTTTTTGAATATTGTAAAAAAAAAATTTCATAGTAAACATAAAAACTCATCAAAAAAAACAATATGCACATATATGTACACACACGCACATACATATGTATGTAGTAAATGACAGGGGTCCTGGCCCTGGCTAAAAATGAGACTTTTTACAAGCCCGGCCCCAAAAAAATTATAAGATTTAACAGGGGTTGATAACAGGGGCTAAAAAAAATTAATAATACTTTTTATATTATAAATATATGCATGCATTTACTATTTATTAGATGATAGCATGTATATGTTTATATTTTTAAACTAATTCACTTCCAACAAGCAACCACGATTAAGTTATCAGTTACAAGAAAACAAAGGTTATTGTTAAAGAGCAAGGAAACGCTTAACTGAAGACTTAAAGGTTTGTAGGTTATGACAATCATACTTGTTGGTGATGGCAGATTTGATAGCCCTAGTCACATTGCTAAGTATTGCACTTACACATTTATGGAGCCGGAATCGGGGCATGTCATTGACACAACTACAATTTCTGTAACAGAAGTAGTGAATTCAAATTGTATGGAGAAAAAAAGGTTGCTAATAAAATTGCAAAAAAAATGGGTAATAATTAAACCACCAATTCAATAATTGGCATGTAGCTAAATTAATTTGTAAAAAAATTAATAAAGCGTTGAAAGTCAAGGGTCGTATGCAGCTTATTCATTGGGTACAATCTATAGTGAACCGTTTTTTGTGAAGTGTTGAAACATCTATGAAAACCCCCAACTAATGTATGAAAAATTTTCTTTTATTCTGTACCATATTCAAAATATACATGAATGGGGTTGATGTAAGTATTTTATAAAATATGAACATAAATCATATACGAAAGAAGAGTAAGAGAATTGAGATTGGTTAGATTCCAACTCTGACTCTTATAAATTTTTAGTTAATTTAGTAAAAAATAAAACTCTAGATGAAACATCTTACTGAAGCAATTCATACAACTAATGGTGAGGTTTTTAATAACTTATTGCTTAAGTTCATACCAAAACAGTATCCATTTTGATCATGATCACATGGTGATGGGTGTCTATTTCACGGCATTTAATCACAATTTTAATGCAAGCCGGTCATATTAAAGAGGGCGGAAATTGGAATAAAAAAAAGAAAGAGTAAAAACGTATCATGGTGCCAAAACTTAATGAATCTTAAGACCAGCTTATTGCAAGAGTAAAGAAGTGTAATATTAATTGTTAATGATGTCTCTTTAATGTTGCTATCTTGCATTTTACAAATTAACTATATATGAAAAAGCTGTATTATTTACTTATTTAAATTTTACTTTTTTGTTTTTTAAAATATATATATACACTTACTTATATTTAACTTTTGTTACTTAGCAAGAAATTAAATCAGTATAATCTTTAATATTTTAAAATAAAAATTTCACTATTTGTCAAATTTCTCAATTAATATTGTTGTTTATTCATACGCAATGTGCAGGTGGTTATTCATACGCAATGTGCAGGCGGGTGGGGAACCGAGGGACCCATGGCCCCCATACTTATTCAAGAAGATCTTTTTTTTTTTACAAAATAGTTTTTAGAAGTACTTTTTTGGTATATTAGGTTTTTTTGGTGCTTTGAATCTCCCTTTTCCCCCACCCCATTATTTACTATAATGTCACTCCGTGCCCATGTTAAAGCGTGTACACGAAATAAATGTGAAAGTAGAAAAACAACTAAAATAAAGTACTAATCAATTTTTATTTTGAACCAAGTAATAATTTTAATACAATAATATAAGAAAATCAAACATTAAAAAAAAATTAATTATTCCGGTGGGAATCTAATAAAATTTCGAGCTTTTGTTTTAATGGTACTCATAAACTTGCGCACAGTATAAGAGTCAAAACTATTTGATGCTTTTTTAAATAATATTTTAATATCTTTAATGTTTCTGTAAAGCTTTTTTGCTTTTTTCATTTTTCTTTTAATAATAGCCCAGTACTTTTCAATAACTCTCAATTCTGGGCAGTTTGGAGGATTTTCTGTTTTAGGCACAAATTTCAAATTATTCCTTTTATACCATTCCATAGCTAGTTTACAATAATGAATTGAAGCTAAATTAGGCCAGAACACACGTCTGTTATTGTGTGATTTAATGAGAGGTAAAAGGCGTTTGTTTAAACATTCTTTAACATATATTTGACCAGAAAGTGTGGACTTACAAATATAAGCTGCTGATTTTTTGCCACAACTGCAAATAGCTTACCAAATCAAAGCTTTTTTAGCAAACTTGTCATGTTTTGTGTATTTAAATTTCTTATCTCCTGTTTATTATATTTAGCAATATAATAAACAGCACCAGAAATTTGTTGATGATTGTACTTGATATAAGTTTCATCGTTTTCATTAAACAGAAATTTTTAGAAATAAAATTACATATGACTTTCTGCCGTGGGTTCTTGCACTTTTTTGTTGAGTTTCAAAACGGTTGGGCACTTTTCGTGCTTTGAAAGAATGAAAACCATATTTGTTTCTAACTTTTGCAATAAAACTATGAGAAAATCCATATATATTTTGCGCGTTCCCTTTTTGAAAAGCTTGGGTTATTTTTAAAACTGTTAACCAGTTTTCTAACTAGTTTTATATCTTAAAACCTTCCTTTCTTCCACCACCAGATTTGCGTTTGATCAATTTTGTTTGAGAAAAACGTTGAATTACACGACTAACGGTGTATGGATGTATATGCAACGATTTTGCTATCGAATTGTAACTACTATTAGGATTTTGTAAATATTTGTGTATAAATTTTTCTCTTACGTCTTCTTCTTTGTCATTTTTAAACCTAATTTCAAGTTAAATCCAAAAACTAACATATTTTTTTGAAACCACAACACGTTGTAAACAAAATACAAAACAATTAAAAAGATTTTAATACAACCACTGAAAAAAAATTATTAATAACTACATTATTTTTTTATTTTGATAAATACATCATTTTGTTATGAGAAAATAAGTTATAGCGGTAAAGAGACTGGAGACCAGTGTATTCAATTTAAGAACAAAACTAATATAAGTACTATACAAAAAATTAAAAATGATCCTGATTTTCATTCATTTTCTAAAAACAAGTTGTGCTAAAAAAATCACAAAAATATTTTTGTTATTAAGTGATAAATAATATTGTAAAAGAAAACATTTACTTCGCTGTATTTTTAAATCTAAAATCACAAAAATATTTTATTTTTGTTATTTAGTGATAAATAATATTGTAAAAGAAAACATTTCGTTGTATTTTTTAATAAAAGTAATATATAAAATAAAAGTAGTAATATAGGTTCGCTTCGCTATATTTTTATTATGCTAGTTTATTCTAATTTAAAGGCTTAATGATATGTGGAACAAAAAATAAAAACATGCTACAGCGAACGTTGTACGTGGAACAAAAAACAAAAACATGCCACTGCAGACTACTTATAAAGAGGAAAACCCAATCTAATTGTGTAAAACTGAACTGAGTTTTAAAAACTCTGCGGTGAGCAATAACATTTATTATTGAAACCAGATTTTTTTTAATGGAAAAATCTATGCAGATTTGAATCTCATGCTTTTGTTAAGATCTCATTCAATAGTTTGTTTCAAAAAGTTTATTCAACTTTTAACTTGTTTTCTAATGTTTATCTATGATATGAACACAACTTGTCTTGGCACTTGGGGATCCCTTTGGAAAATTTTTTTTTTTTTAATTTAGGTGCCCCAAGAAGTTCTTACAGTCTTATCACAGAGCACCGCTTGCCCAGGGGTGGGGTTTGAACCACAGATCTTTTTTTTCTGAGGCAAGTGCGCTACCACTGGGTCACAGCTGCTCAATTTTGAAATTGCTTATTCAACAAATCATCAATTTGTAATAGAGCATTTGTTATTTAATAATTCGTCAGCTGAGAACCAAGAAGCCGTCGATGTCCTTTTTTTGTTTTTCCGAGAAAATCAAGTTTTAAAATTTAATTTGTAAAGGCTTTCTGCCAAACTGATGAATTACCATCTCATTAATTTTAATCTTTTTTTGTTTATGTTTTTAATATGTTTATAAAACATGTTTATAAACAGTACACTAAAATATATGACAACATATAAACAATACACTAAAATATATAGCAACATAAACATATATAACAACATAAACATATAAACAATACACTAAAGTATATGAAAACATATATACAATGCGCTAAAATATATGACAACATATATACAATACACTAAAATATATGACAACATATAAACAATACACTAAAATATATGACAACATATAAACAGTACATAAAATTATATGACAACATATATACATTACTAGAAGATGGAGTTCTGTAAATGTCTTAAATGATTCTTCAAGAAGAAATCAAGAAACAGCATAAAGAGGTTTCATCAGAAAGATTTCAATATTCACGATTCTAACAAACTGATATTTTGAGAAGTTTTGAAGAACATGGGTTGTTAGTATGACTTTGAAGTCTATACCTCAAAAAACTGGTGATAACTAGCTGTCTAGGCTTTTCTCAATGAATCCAGATAATTCGGTAATCATTCATAAAAGTGTGTGGCTTAGAGAAAAAATTTTTTTTTTTGTTATAATTTTTATAATTTTTTAATTCACTAATATGCTTTATAAACATATTATTAACAAAAAACAAAAAAAAAATTTAAAACTAAAGAGATGGTAATTTGTCAGCCAATAACCAAGAGCCCACATTTTGTGATTTTTCTGTTTATTATCAATAAATATTCAACAATCAGTGGAGTATGTGTCCAATAAATTTACTCTTAAGAATGATACAACTTTTGTATCAGAAATTTATGATTTGTTGAATAAGAAATTTAAAAAAATGCAAATTCTTTTACTTGAGATAAAAAATAAAGAAATTGCTTAACTTGAAAAAATAAAGAAACTTGAAATATGATTTATTAATGAACTTGATAACGAATGAATGTTTTATGTAGATTAAGACAAATTAATTGTATAAATCATGTGTATTAAATGCATCCAGCAATATTGAAAAAACACATGATTGCTTTTAAAAACTTTATTTTAATAGCTTCATTGATGACTAATTTCATCAATTTCTTGTGTTACTGTTCATCGCTTATGTTACTTATATTAAATTTGTTAAACCTTTTGAACCAATTCAGGTTTTGGTTTAGCTTTTACTTAAATTTTTTAAGTAAATCAGTAAAAATATTTTACTGATTTTACTAAGTTTCGGTAAATTTGATTTTTTATTATACTCAAAAATGTTTTTTTATATTTCTTAACTTCTATTCCACAGGGCAGCGTTTGAAAAAAAAATTTCTGTTCCTGGGGGTTTCTTATGTAATTTCTAATGAAATGGCCTCCTAAACCCAAATATGACATTCATTTTGCTCAATCAGGTCAGGTTATTAAAATACAGCACACCTATTTCATCTAATACATTGCAATAATTATTTGTGAACTGAAAAAAGGCTCAATTTAACTCCTTTATTAACTTTAAACTTAAAAACAACTTTGAAGTAATCAAGTACTGTAAAGAAAAAATCTATTTCCTGAGGAATGAAGTCCTTGATGCCTCCGTTTGTGAAGAGTTATTGGTTCGTCGCGTTCAAGAAACTAACAATAGTCAGCTAACATGTTTATGTCCCAACGTACTTGATATCTGGTCTCCATCGTTTTTATATCCTTGTGGAATCTTTCACCCTGTTCCTCACTGTAATCTCCACAGTTTTCAGAAAAATAGTCAAGATGTGAAGAAAATGCATTTTTATTGACATGCGAGCTCCCAGTTTTTCGAAGCTTTTCATAAGCTCATTGACATGTGAAACATATTCAGAGCTTCTTTTATTTCCCAGAAATCCTTAATTTATTTTGCTGAACGTTTGCCATGCATCTCGTTCAATGCCTATCATTTTGATATCAAAATCTTTGTCTTTTAACAGAGTTCTAATTTTGGGTCCGTCAAATATACCTGCATTTAGCTTGACATCACTGATCTGTATGAACTTTTGCAATAGATACTTAAAAGCTTGGCCTTCTTTATTCAGTGCTTTTACAAAAAATTTCATCAGACCAAGTTTGATATGGAGAGGAGGAAATAAAACATTTTCTGGAGGGACTAGTGGTTCAGCTATACGTTGTAGCTGCCAATTGTGAATGCCTCCCGAGATGGCCAGTCTTTCTGCTTATAGTGAAGACTATCTGCCCTACTATCCCACAGGCATAAGAAGCAAGGGTATTTTGTATACTCCCTCCCCTTCCATTTCAAGTAGAAAGCACACAACCTGAAAAAAAAAAAGATTTATTTATAAAAAATCAAATATTAGTAAGTTAAAATATATTCCTATTTCTTTCTAAATAATTACCCACAGTTGCTAAAGTATTTTCAAAGGAAAGCTTTTTATTGACAAGAAAACTTAATAAGTATTTTACCTTAAGATCACCACATATTAGCCAATTGTGGTTGGAGTACTTGATTACATCAATCAATATTTTCATGTTCTTGTAGCTTTCTGTCAACTGAACTGAATGTCCAATAGGTACAGGTGCCATTTTATTTCCAATACGTAGGATATCTATGAATAAAATACCTTCCTGAAAAAAATCCTGTGACGGTTACGTGCGAATCTGTTTCCAATTGACTAATATATTTAACATGGTTGATAAGTTTGTATTTTTTAAAATTTTTACATGGTCCTAACCTACCTCTGTCTTAAACTGCCTCCCTTTCCCATTTATATATATATATATATATATATATATATATATATATATATATATATATATATATATATATATATATATATATATATATATATATATATATATATATAAAATCGTTAACCATTTATTTAATTGATATTTTTTTATAAAGCTTCGTTTACTTATTTTGACGTTTGTTTTTTAGGTGATCATGATGGCTACAATATACCAAAAGTGATTGAGGTGCCAAAATTGAAAGATTTTCTTTTGGCCAGTCCGTTAGATATTTCAAACATAAAAAAAGAAGAAGAGTTAGCGTTGAGGTTGTATGAAGATGCTTCGTTATGTTTTTATCGAAACACGCAAATGAGCATGTATACTTGAATTCTATCGAAACACGTTTGTGTACTTTTTTTTATCGACGCGTGGATATGTTCATGTACATTTGTATTATACTGAAACATTTAATTGAGTATGTGCATTTAAGGTTTGTCGTGGTTTTCCATACTTGATCCACTTTTAGTTGACGTTAACAAAACAATAGAGTTAATTCCACTTGAAGTCGTGGTGCCGCTGAGCATTGGCTATGAGATTTTCTGAAAAATGTTCATAAATTATGATTTGCTGCATTAACATTTTTTTGACAAAATGCTTTTAATAATTATATAGGCACTTAATAATTATATAGGCACTTAATAATTATATAGGCACTTAGTCTAAATGCTTTTAAAAACAATATATAGTAGCAACACCAATGTCAAACTTGTTCTGTAAATTTTATTGTTTATGCGACACAATGATCGCATAAATAATACCAATGTCAAACTTTTTCTTTAAATTTTCAGTGACAAAATAAGTCAGTAACTCTTCACTTGATACGAAATAACTTTTAAATCTTTTCGCTGATATGGAGGTCATTTTCAATACATGAGTTAATATATTTATATATATTAATTATAATAATAATATAATAATAAAAGAATTATATATTCTTTTATACTTTATTTAATTTTAATTTTTGAAGATTCAAATTTTCACATCTATTTTTTCTTTGGAGCCATTATTTCTAAAATTACATTTGTCTCTGATTCTTTTGAAAATTAAGTTTACGTAACCATACGTAACAATATGTAACAATACGTAACCATACGTAACAATACGTAAACAAAATCTTATTTTTTAATTTTAAAAATGTTGCAATTAATGCTTGAAATGTTTAATAATGTTGCAATTAATGCCTGAAATGTTAAAGTTTACTTTATAATAAAATTGTTTTAAATAATTTTTTATACTTTTATGAGTTTTATTTTATTATTTGTGTGTGTGTCATCCACAGGGCGGTCAACGATCCTTGGAAACCTGGAAAAATTCTAGAATTTGATAAGTCCTGTTTTAGCAATAATTCCTTTAAATCCTGGAACTTTTTTTAAAAATTGTTTAATATTTTGTTATCATGCTTTATCTTTTGCAGTGTTATTAATAATTTTGCATAGATTTATGCTGAATTATTTAGTTATTTTTAATTTTCATATTTTTTTAGAAATCAACCTATTTTTTTTTTCCTGGTCGAGAAAACATCAATATATCCCTGAAAAACCCAAAACTTATTTTGAAAAGTCCTGGAAATATCCTGCTCTTTTGAATTAGCTATTGGCCACCCTAATTAAAGATATTTACAAATAATAGTAAGTACTAATATGAAATAAACACCTATAAAATTCAATGATAATAATAATAAAAACTAGCCGACCAGACCTGTAAAAAATCGGGTCTTTGCAATTTATTCCATACAGACCATTTCTATAATTTTCCTCATATATATAATGCTTTATATCCTAGCTGTCCGGACTCGTAAAATAAGGGTCTTTTCCAAACCGACCATTTATATACTTATTCCTTATTTACTCCTAAAATGAATAATAAAATTTTATATAATTATAACAAACACTCGGGGTATTTTTTTGGTTTTTTTTTTGTATTTTTATTAAATGTTGTGGTTTTTTAATAATTTCTTTTAAAAATTTCTACGTAATGCAATATAGCTGCAATATAATGCTGCGATGCAATATAGTTACACTTATTTAGTGTTGCTTAAACTTAAAAAGTGTTGAATCATTTTAATCGGTATAAAAATGTTACAAAATATTTTGTTTTTCCTAACAACGTACATCTTCAATAGCCTTGTTTAGAGCGCTGTCCTGTGTACGCCACATCCTGACAATTACGTGGGGTTAAATCCACCGCCAAGTATAAAATTTTCTTTAGGTTTTTTCAATCTTGACGCTTTTTTTAAATACAAAAACAGTTTAAGCAAAAAAGACATAATTTTTGGAAAGTCTTGAAAAGTTACATTATACGCGATCGTTCCATACACGGCCCGCAAACTTAACTTACTGATGCTAACACTTTGAGACTTTAGTACATAACGATATATAAGTGAATTTTCTATATTTATGTATAATATATTTTTTTATTATTATATTATTTACATATGCTATGCATTAAAGTTGCACTTATTTAGGGAACCCGCTTGAAAAGTGTTGATTATTAACCACTTAGTTATCTTCGATAGCTAAGTGGTTTAGTGCATCAGTGTCGTTTCTAAGAGATCAAATCTATCCCTAATTGTTTTTCAATCTTACCGTATATATTTTTCAATCTTATAAGATTATATTATAAAATATATACGGTATACCGTATATATTTTTCGATCTTACCGTATATATTTTTCAATCTTACCCTGTATATTTTTAGCAAAAAAGACTTCTAATATTTAAAATGTCAAATTTCATTATACACGATTCAAATGGAATTTTTACGTTTACGTAAACTTAAATTATTTATAAATGATAATTAATTAATAGTAACTAATAAACTGACTTTGCTAAATTAATAAATAAACTTCTGCAACTGTAATAGAAAATATTTTTATTAACAATTTTTGAGAAACAGCATTTGAGGCAGGATTATTTAAAACTGATATTAGTGATCATTTCACAATATACATCAACATAAAAAAATTCTAAGTTTTCAAAATGATCAACCTAAAATTTTTAATTTAAAGAAACGCAACCTTTCACCTTTTAGTAAAAATAACCTAAAGAACAAATTATATAGAGAGAACTATATTGATGTTTATAATAGTCAAAATGCAAATGAAGCATGTAACTTATTTTTAAACAAATTTCAAGAGATTTTTAATGAAGCTTTTTTTAATAAAATAAAAACAAAAGCACTTGCTAATCCTGGGATGGATAAAACACTCTAGAACCAAACAAAAATTGCTCCAAAACCAAACAAAAATTGTATAATAAATTTCCTAAAAATAAAAGTACAACTAATAAAAAAAATTATAAAACATCCAAATACTTTTACGCTGATCTTCACATACAAATACTTTTATGTTGATCTTCACATACAAATACTTTTATGTTGATCTTCTATAAAAATTATTACAGTAAACAATTTACTAACATTAAGCTTGATATTAAAAAAACATGGGCAGTAACGGCGAAAAGCTGAAAAATGGATAAAAAAGGAAAAGAAAAATAATTAAAAATTGTTTAGAAGAGAAGCATTAAAAAAAAAACGAAATAAGTGAAAACAATGAATATGTTGAAGAATAAATATTGAAGAAAAACATTAAATAAACAGAACAACTAAAATAAAGTAAAAAGAAAAAATATGCGTAATATATATTCGAAAATAAAAAAAAAAGTTATTAAAAGAAAACAAAAAGAACAACTTTTAAGAGCCTTTTCTGAGAAAACAATGCTCAAAAGTGATATCTTTCAATCATTCTCAATTTTACATATTGCGTTGTTTATAATATTAAAAAAAAACCTGTAAATTTTTTTTTTTTTAAATATTTCTAGTTCCTGAGTTATGGTCGGTCAAACTTTTGCCCTTTTAATACTTGGAAAGTCACTTTTGGGGTTTTACGATTTTTAAACTAAGATTAAAAGCAATGAGACCACTGCACTCTAAGTTTCTTTTCATAATATGGAAGTATAGGTAGAATTTTAAAAAAAAAAATCAAAAAACCTGAGGACAACCCTTCCTTTGTCTAAAAATCATACGCTGAAATCACACATTTTTGAATTTGGGGCCTACTTTAAATGCATTTATTTCGGAGCGTAAAAAGTGCCCGCGACTCATCTTATTCTTTTTTGAAAGAGTATCTCATTGTTGATTGAATGGTTTAAAGAAACTGAGAGGATATTGTTTACAAAAAAGCTTATGAGCCATCAAAGTGTCAAAAAATGTTTTAATTAGCGTTCAAATATAAGCCATTATGGGAAATGGGAAAGGTCCCAAGATTGAATTTATAAATTTTCTATTACTCCTTATTACAATTTTTTTAATGCAAAAAAAAAAAAACTTAGGAGGTAATATTACATTGTTGAAATAGCTTTACGTCAAAATGATGCAAAATCTGTTTTGTTTTGTTTTTCATTTATACCATTGTGGACTTGAAAAAATTTTTTTTCCAGTAAACATTTTTAACTTGATGTTTATTGAACATTTACTTCTGAACTATTCAGAACAGAGAATGAGCATTTTATGCTAATTGTAATTTAAAAAAAAAAACACTTAGTTGCAAAAACTGTCAGAGCAAGTGGTTGTTGTTGAAAATGTTTGCAAAGTTAATGATGTCAAGTGTGGACCATATCCTCGTTTCAATGAAAAAAGGTTATTCAAGATACAAGATCTGACTTTGGATGTCAAAGCACACTTTGTAAAAATTAAAGTAAGAAATGCTATTAAAAGTTGTAAAAAAAAAACCCGTTAGCATCATATAGTAGTGTAAAACGATTGTTGTTTAATTCCCTCAGTTTACATTGCATAATATCTAAGTTTTATGTTTTTAGGTTTTAAAGGCGCACCAAGAGACAGAATGGACAGAAAAGTCTCTTATAGAAAACTGAGGGTGCCTATCACTTTCTGATAACGACTATATATGTCCTTACCATAGATTTAACTTTAGTAAGAATTTGTTTACAACCGTATTTCAACAACAACAAAATTTAATTACTAAACCTTTAAAATAAATATTTCAAATTTTGATTTTTGTTAAAATTTAAGGTATTGGCTGGGTTCCTCCAAGAAGATGCTGTCATCCAATGCATGAACTAAGTGTTGGTAAAAAATCACCAGCTGTTAGAAGTGTTTCAATAAATATGTCAACAAATGTTTCAAAACATTACAACAAAAATCTTCCTGTTGGTTCCGTATTTTGTCATAATCACCTTAAGTCAGAGCGCATTCTTATTCAAACTAAAACAAGTACTGCCACTAACGAAGAGTTAGTTGAGGACACAACTGATTTTGATTTTGAGCCTAAAGAAATTTTCTTATCTGGAGAAAAGGTTGAAGGTGCTACATCTACTGGTAACAACCTATCAGAAGCACTCCACATCAGCCCTTTTCAGTTTCAGATAAAGAATAAAAAGATAGCTGATCTCAGCAATGGAACCAAAAATAATTTACAAAGAAAATTTAAAGAGTCAAGGTACAACTTGCAAAGAGGTTCGCTGAAGTTGTTGCCCCAGATCAGAGTGAAGACTTTACCTCAATTGTTTTAAATAGATCTTTGGAAACTTCAGACAATGATGCAGTACCTGATGATCTAAAAAAATTTGTTAAAATTTATGAAGAAAGTGACTCTATGGGTAAACATATTGTTCTGTGTTTAATTGAACATGAAAAATTTACTAAGAAGTTACTTATGAAAGTTTTTGGGTGCTCCAAATACAAGATAGACAAGGCACGAAAAATGAAGAATGCTAACTTAGGTATAACTATTCCTGTCGAAAGGAAATTACGTGAAATCGACTAGACTGGAAAAAAGCTGAACATTTTCTCGATTTCATACTTAACAGCAACCTTCTTCAAGATGTTGCATATGGAGTCACAAAAATTAAATTTGACTCAAATGATGTATATAAAATATCTCTTGCAGTTTTGACAGCTAAAATGAGTCATACAATTGCATTTTATAATGAAGTTTGCAGAGGTGAGAACTACTCTCCTTTATCGGAAAGCAGTTTGTGGCGAATACTTCATGTTGTTAAACCATCTCAACGAAAATGTTTAGCGGGACTGGATGATATTACTGCTGCAGCTATGAATGGTTTCTCTATGTTGCAAGATTTATCTTTGAAGTACCAGAATAGAGAGCTGTGTAATTTATTTGAACGCAGCAAACGATATTACAAAACTAATTTCCAGTTTAACTGCATTGCGACCTACCCTAATTCTATCTCCCACTGCCCAATATTTGCTTTGAGTGATTTAACCGACAAGCAATTGCAATAGATTTCAATAGCACCTAATGATGAGATTTGTTATGAGTGTGAAAATTTAAACAAATCCTTAGTTGAGATAAAAAGATTAGCATCAAACAATTTAGCCGACGAGGAAACTATTTATGATATTGAAATTGCTGAAAAAGATATCATTGATTATAAAAAACATTTAATGCGTGATTGTCACAAGAAAAAAGCCAAAGTTTTTGCTTTTGAAAGTCTTGATGAAGAAACTGGATTTCGGTTGAAAGACTATTTCCAAAAAGTTCTACCATCAAAATTCAGGGAAGGTCAAAAAGAATATTTTGGAAAAAAGGGGATGTCACTGCATGTAGACATTTTCTTCACTAAGAAAAACAACATTTTACATAAAAAGATGTATTTTACAGCTCTTTATAGGTGTGAGCAAGGTTTATCGGAAACACTATCAATTGCCCAATTAGTTCTTCCGAAGTTTGAGCATGACCATTCAGGTGTTAATAAACTCTTTGCAAAATCTGACAATGCTTCATCGTACCATGGCAACTTTATAATGGAAGCTCTTTTTATGTTGAGCAAAAATAACCAAATACAGCTTAAGCGCTACGATTATAACGAACCTTGTCGTGGCAAGGATCAGTGCGACTGAGAAGCTACCGGAGCAAAGCCATTGATTCGTAGCTTTGTTGATGCTGGTAACAATTTGATGTGTGCAGAGGACATTTATACTGCTTTACATTACGGACATGGGCTGAAAAATTCTGCTGTTGGTGTTGCCACTATAAAGGGCAAAAGCAAGTTGAGTGGAACAAAAATAGCTAAAATAAGTCAGTATCATTCGTTTGAGTTTTTTCATAACTATATGACAAGTGGCGGTACTATGCAGTTGGCGATGGAGTTGAACAAGAATATGCTAATGTTAATTTTGATCTGCAAATGTTTTTAACACACCCATATAGTGATACTGACAAGAAAACAAGAGTTTTTAAAAGCAATATGAAGGAAAAGTTTCGCAAAGATAGATCACTAAATTTGTTTCACTTTTGCTCTGAGCCAATTTGTAATGGATCATTCCATACATCAGAAGAACGAGAAGAACACATGATGTTGGGAAGACACGATATCTGCACTTTAAAATCAGGAATGGAAATTTACATAGTTATAAACCAAACTCACAACAGGTGGTATTTGAAGAAGAATGTTCTGACATTAGCAATTATGTTAAAGGTTCGGCTTTACCTACACGCATACCTTCGGGTATAGTATGAGACAAAAAGATATATTATATAAACTCTTTATGGAAAAAAGTTTAGCCCGGAGCAGGTGCACCTTTTGATAAGAAAAGAGCTTCAAGTTTCAGAATACGTAACAACTCAGCAAATAAGATCACTATTTTCACGTTGGAGCAGGTTAAAAAAAGACAACAGATTAAATGAACCAATAGATGTTGGTAGTACTAATGCGGATAACGAAGAAGACGAAGAGACAGCAGATCAAGGTAATAATTTTTATGTCTACTCTCATTAATATATATTTTAATATTATTTTGTAATTATAAATATTTGTACAAGTGTTTGTATAAATATTTATATTTTTCTTTTTGTAGATCAAGAAGAATTAACAAATGAAGAATTTGAAAAGGAATTTATAAGCATTGCCATTGATTTATCTGGTGCATGGCATGAAAACGATTGGATTGTTGTTATTTATATGGGAAGTAGGTATCCTGGGATTATAAATGAGGTACTTGATTTTTATTTGATGTTTAAAATAAATGTTTTTCATTTAAATAAAAACATTTTTTGATCATATTGAATGTGTCACTAAATTTAAACGAAGTTTTACTTTTGTCAAATGAGAATCAGATTTTTCAAACTATTTTTCAAATCAGAAAAATCATTACTCATATTAGGTTCTCAGTGATGGATCATGGTGAGCTGTATGAAGTATGCTTCTGCAATCAAGAAACTTTTTAAATGGCCAGCTTTTCTTGATGTTATAAAGTACAAAGACAGTGAAATCATTTGTGGAATTCTACCACCTTTACCGTTAAAACAGTCTGGAGACTATAAGCTTATGGATGATCAATTTGAAAAAGCCCAAAAGGCATTTCAAGCAACAATGCATTAAAATCAAAGATATAGGATATGTAAAACTGATTTATGACGCAAACAATGACATAATAAGATAAGGACATCATATAATATATTGATTAATTCTGCTGCTACATTCGGGTTTTTTTTTAAATATATAAAAAATTTAACTTTTTGTGGTGGAGTTATTTTAACAATGAAATATTACCCCCTAAGTTTTTTTTCGCATTTAAAAAATTGTAATATGAAGTAATATAAAATCTGTATTTTCAATCTTAAGACCTTTCCGATTTCTCATAATGGCTGATATTTGAACGCAAATTAAAACATTTTTTTACACTTTGATGACTCATAAGTTTTTTTGTAAACAATATCCTCTCAGTTTCTTTACACCATTCAATCAACAATGAGATACTCTTTCAAAAAAGAATAAGATGAGTCGCGGGCACTTTTTACGCTCCGAGATAAATGCATTTAAAGTAGGCCCCAAATTCAAAAATGTGTGATTTCAGCTTATGATTTTTAGACAAAGGAAGGGTTGATCTCAGGTTTTTTGATTTTTTTTTTTAAAGTTCTACCTATACTTCCATAATATGAAAAGAAACTTAGGGTGCAGTGGTCTCATTGCTTTTAATCTTAGTTTAAAAATCGTAAAACCCCAAAAGTGACTTTCCAAGTATTAAAAGGGCAAAAGTTTGACCGACCATAACTCAGGAACTAGAAATATTTAAAAAAAAAAATTTATAGGCTTCTTTTTTAACATTTTAGCATTACTGTATATAAAATTGAGCGCAATTAAAGGATATCACTTTTGAGCCGACAGTACTTTTGCCTGATTTTATCAGAAAATGGCTCTTAAGTTTTATTTATGTTGTTTGCATTGTTTATATTGTCGTGTATTTTTGTATATTTTTGATATTGTCGTGTATTTCTATGTTTTGCTTATCCTGTCGTGTTATTTTGTGCATCATATATATTTACCTATTCATATGTGTATTTTTGATATCGTCTTGCATTTTTTGCTAATTATTTTTATTATAGTTGCGTATTGCATTTGTAGCTATTTTTCAAGTGATTTCATATTTATTGTCTCATAATATTTATATATATTCTTTTTTTTTGTTTTTTATTTTCTATCATTTTTCAGATCGTTAAATGTTATGTTTTTTTGGCACTATCTATATTAATACTTTTTGTTGTTTGTTTGTTTTTTGCTTTTATTTGCTTATTTTATTAAGGTGTCACTCCCAGTGGCGGATCCAGCATTTTTTAATCTTTGAGATAGCTAACTTCCAGACATGGAGCTAACTCCAAACATTTACATGTTTATACTTATGTCAAATAATGAGGGTTTGCAAAAAATTGCGATGATTGGAGGCTGGGAACAAAAAAGCCCCAAAATTTTTGCTACACCTGCCCCAAACGTGAGAGCAACAAGTTGATGAAATATTTTTTGTATTATTCTCAACTAGACTTATATTCATCAATAATTTTTAAGTTTCATAGTATTATCTCTCAGCGTTCAAAAATTATGACCGTATAAAAATTTCAACCCCCTCAAATTGAGGGGGGTTTGAACTTTATATGGTCATAATTTTTGAACGCTGAGAGATAATACTATGAAACTTAAAAATTATCGATGAATTTAAGTCTAGTTGAGAATAATACAAAAAATATTTCATCAACTTGTCTCCAGTCATCGCAATTTTTTGCAAACCCTCGTTATTTGATATAAGTATAAACATGTAAATGTTTGGAGTTAGCTCCATGTCTGGAAGTTAGTTATCTCAAAGATTAAAAAATGCTGGATCCGCCACTGACTCCAATGACTAGTTTTTAAATATACGATAAAAAAAAAAATTTAAAAATAAATAAAAATTGAAAAATAAAAAAAGTAATCAAATATATATTATACAAAAACGAAAATAAAATTTCTTCGCTACCAAAACGAATCAATATAAATAATAATGATTTAGATATGCTTTTATGTCTTAAAAAAATATCTAAAGAGTTTGATGTATATTTCACAAATGCTGGACTTGATCTAGCTAACAAAATTACACCATCCTCTAATTCTTATAAAACATATCTAACGCCGTCAAAAGACAAAACTTTGTATGATTTTGACTTGACATTAAAAGAATTTAAAATGGCTTTTTCTTCCATAAAAAAAAACACAAATCATCAGGATTTGACGATATACCCAGTAATATAATAGTTTAAAATAAAAAAACATTAGTAGATGGTTGTTCTATAAAGTCAAACTTTCCTCGGAATATTTACTGGTGTATTAAAACTCTCAAAAGTAATTCCAATTTGTAAAAATAATGATCACTCAAATATTTCCAACTACAAACCAATATCATTGCTTTCTGTACATTTTCAATTATAAATTACATTTTCGAATATATTCAAAAATGCAATTTATAATAGAATCTTTGACTATTGTATAAAAAATTATTTTTTGTAAAATGGTCAAAAAATTTACTTATTATTACCTTACTGATAGAAGACAATTTGTTCAAAACAAGGAATACGGAATACTTAAAATCTTAGTTTTTATAAACGACTTAAGGAATTAAATTAAATTAGGATCTTAACTTGGAATTAAATAAGATAAATGATTGCTTTACAGCAAATAAACTCTCATTAAACGTTAAAAAAACATTTACATTATTTTATAAAAATCGCAAGAAGTAAACCTTCCCTTTAAATTACCAGATCTATTTCTAAATAATAAAGAAATAAAACAGAAAGACTCTATAAAGTTCCTAGGAATATTTGTTGACAAGCATTTGCCTTGGATTCCATATATTAAATATTTACAATCAAAAGTTAGCAAAACCGTCGGTGTACTATAATAAACTATTTATAATAAACTACTTGAAAAGTGTCAAACAGATTCTAGGAAAACATGGCAATTATTAAATAAAATTATTGGTAAACCAAAAATGAACAAACCGTGCTTTCCTAAAACTATGAAAATCAACCACAAAACAATTGATGATGAAAACGTCATTGCAAATGAGTTTAACAACTTCTTTGTTAATATAGGATCTAAACTTGCATCCCAAGTTCCTAGTGTAAATAAATCTTTTGATATATATTTAGATCGTAATAAAAATGAATTGAATAACGAAAAACTAACCATGTTAGAATTTGATAATGCTTTTAAAAGCCTAAAAAGAAACAAAGCAACCGGAATCGACGATGTTAATAGCAACATTATAATTTACTGCCAAAACGAGCTTAAAGTTCCTTTATTTAAAATATTTAAACACTCCTTAAAGGAAGGTATTTTTCCTGAAAAACTGAAAACTGCGAAAGTAAAACCTATTTTTAAATCCGGAGATCCAAGTGAAATAGGCAATTACAGACCAATATCAATACTTTCTACATTCTCTAAGATACTTGAGAGAATTATGCACAATAGAGTATATAATTTTTTTAAAGAAAATAATTTTATTTACTCCAAGCAACTCGGCTTTCAAAAAAGTACATCAACTGAACACGCAATCCTTTACCTAACTGATGAAATAAAAAACTCTTTTACAAACGGACAAGTTACATAGGTGTATTCATAGATCTCTCTAAGGCTTTTGATACAGTCGACCACAAAATATTATTATCAAAGCTTAACATGTATGGCATAAGGGGTAGAACGAACAAATGGATAGAAAGCTACTTAGATAAACGTGTGCAATCTATATACTATGGAGATAATAAACTCTCTAATCCTTCTATATTAAAGTGTGGTGTTCCTCAGGGTTCAATACTTGGGCCTTTACTTTGTTTAATCTATGTTAACAATCTGTATCGGGCATCAAAAAGAATTTCAATTATAATGTTTGCTGATGATAGCAACTTTTTTATCTCCGGAAAAATTATAAACGAACTGTGCGTAGAAATGAATCAAGAATTAGAAAAAATCTCTGGATGGTTTAGGGCAAATAAACTTTCTATTAACTCAAGTAAAACGAAGTTTTCGTTATTTCATCCTTCTTATAAAAAAAAAAGTCGAATCTTCTCTTCCAAAATTGTTTATTGAAAATAGAGAAATAAGTAGGGATAATGTTACTAAATTTTTAGGTGTTTTTATTGACGAAAATCTAAATTGGAATAAACATATCGCCTATTTAGGTAGTAAAGTATCTAAAAGTATCGGAATAATATACCGATCACGCCATTTATTGAAAAAGCCGCTACTCAAACAAATCTACTATAGCTTTGTTCAAAGTTATTTAAATTACGGTAATACAGCGTGGGGGTAGTACCTATAAAAGCAAACTAGAACCTCTCTACCGTAAACAGAATGCTATACGAGTAATTAATTTTAAAAATTAAAAAGAACACGCAAAGCCTCTTTTTGAACAGATGTCTTTACTAACATTGTTTGAACTAAATATATATAATGTTCTAAGTCTTATGTATAATAGTAAAATGCAAAAAACTCCTTCAATTTTCTATAGTCTTTATAAACAAAAGCCATAGTATAAATACCTGTTGCGCACAAATACTACCCTTTTAGAGCCTTCATGCAAAACTAAGCTTGAGCAATTTAAAATTACTTATCGTGCACCTCATATCTGGAATAAGTTTTTATTACTTAATCAAAATATTATTAACCTTGAAAACTTAAATGGCTTTAAAAAAAACTATTAAAAAGAGTATTTTAAAGTATAAAAATTTAATTACTGATTTTTTCTAAATTTTACTGTTATCTTCTTATATAAACTCTTATTTTTTAATATACTTAAATATATATTTCAAACATTGCGTTAGCAATAAACGTGGTAATATTAAGAAAAAGTAACGATATATGTTTGTATAATTGTTATCTTACATTTTAACGGGTGATGCGGAAGTTATCGGACAAAATAAAAACGTCAATAACTTATTTATAAATAAAAAAACAAACTACAATTATATTTTTTTTTAAATAAAGCATTTATCTTTTAATAAAAACATATTATTTTTTATATGAAAAAACACCACCATCTGCAATTGATCTCAATTTTGCTCTGACGCCTTTCATATGCGACTGTAAAAAGTTTAAATCAATTTCTTGTAGTTTTAGTTAATGCAATCAATCAAAACTTGCTCTGTTGAAGCTTGCCAATCTCCCTCGTAAACCTTTTGTGCCAAATGTCCCCAAAAATTTTCAATTGGTCGTGCTTGAGGCACATTTGGGGGATTGGATTCTTTATCAACGTAATAGACATATTGGTCCATCCAATTTAGAGAATCTTTAGAATAATGAGAACTTGCTAAATCTGGCCAAAATAAATAGTTAAAGTCTCCATGATACTTGTAAATAAATAGAAGAAGTCGTTTTTCAAAACATTCATTAATATAGATTGATGAATTGATCACTATAGCCTTGGAAGTGCGAAACAATGGCTCGGACATACCACGGTCAGATATGGCTATCCACATTAATAATTTTTTGGAAATTTCTCTTTTCCTATAAAACGAACACTTTCTGGGCATGTCTTTTTGTTGTTTGTGTAGTATCCAGAATTTCCAGGCATGTTGTCCTCTACAAAGCAAAAGTATTTTTCATCATCGATGACTAGAAGCGATTTTGTGTTATAGAGTTGGTTAACTAGTTTCCTGCTTCTTTTCTTTGCCTTTATTTGTTGTTCTATAGTGTATTTTGGAGTCTTTTCACGTTTTCTATATTTAATACTCATTTTTTTTAACTGACGACCAATTGTCGATTGATTTACACCGAATTTAATACCTATTTTTCTCTGACTGACCCCTTTTCGATTGTTGACAAGTCTCGTTAATTCGGCTTTCTTTTCTCTAGTCCAGGATGTCGGACGACCAGGGTGCTTTCTATCAGAAAACGATTGAACAGTTTCAAGTCTTTTTAGGTTATCATATATTGTACTTCGAGCAAATCCTTCCTTTTCAAAATGATTTACGATTTTTTTTTTTTATATTAGGTTTATTTACAAAAAACATTTTTAGTCGCTTTCGAAAAGATTCTCGTTCAGCTGAATTTAACCTCATTTTACCACAAAAACTGATTATTATGCTCAAATAATAATCAGTTTTTGTGATAAAATCAAAGATAAACCCCAAAAACTAATTATTATGCTCAAATAATGAAATTAGGATTTGTCCGATAACTTCCGCATCACCCGTTAATATAATTATAATGTAACAATTTAACGTAAAAATCTTGTAAATATTTTTATTTTTCTATACGTATACTTTTTTACTAATTAATTAATTATTGCTCTGTTCTTTAAGAACATTGAGCACTCTATTTGTAAAATACACTAACATAATTTACATATATATATATATATATATATATATATATATATATATATATATATATATATATATATATATATATATATATATATATATATATATATATATATATATATATATATATATATATATATATATATATATATATATATATATCCCACGTTCCCACGTTCTTCTTACAGTTCGTTTTGCAGAAGTTTGTTTATTATTTATGTTTGTGATTTTTTATATTTATATGTATATTCAATCTTAACGAATCTTTATTATGTAATCACGAAAATGTATACTATGGAACAAAAATAAATTAAAAATAAAATTAAAAAAAGAATAAAAATAAAACTATGGTATGATGTATCGAGTTCGACGTCGGTATGATGTGCCGAGTTCGTCCTTTTGTTAACATGCTTTCTTAAATTAATATACTTCTTTTTAATTCATTGTTTTATTAATCATGCCAATATTACATTGGGGTACGCAATCTATAAAACTTCAAAAATACTTATTGTTCTAAAACATGCGTGTAAAATTATATAGGGGAAAAAACGAGGAGAGCATACTAAATCCTTAATGAAAGACGTGAAAATGACGAATGTTTATGAAATAAATATTTATCGACACCTAATCTTCATGTATAAATATACAAATAACCTCATTCCAGCTAATTTTATTTGTAAATTTGAAAAAAATGTAAATGAAAAGTATTTCCTAAGAACAAATCAATCAAATTTCTTTAAACTGCCAAAGAAATTAAATAAATATACAGACTTTTCAATAGCATTTTGAGGATCTAAGATATGGAATTATTTTCAAAAAAAAAAAGATAAAAAAGAAAAAAATTATTAAACTCATTTAAGTTTTAAGCAAAAAAAATTTTAGTTCTGAGGACTCATTTGGATTAATAACTCCGATAAATTTTTACTTTGAAGGACGTACTTATATTTGTACTTTTATTTTTTTAGTTATTTGTGTATTGGTTTATATATCGTCAATCTTTGAGTATTTAAATTTGAAATTTTACATCTACAAATCTCTGCAGTTTATAAGAATTTTTTGACGATATTTTTTAAGGGGTTCTATGAAAAGATTATTGCATCACCCATTTCTTCTTAAAGTTCCGGTCTGTTTTTTAAATTGTCTTATAAATTTATATTTACGTGAAACTCTTATGTGACTTATTTTATTAAACAGAAAAATAAAAGTAAAAAGACATTTTACATCCTATGCTTCCTTATAAAAGACAGGTGCTTTTACCTTGGCTTTAAACGAACTACTACTACTACTACTACTACTACTACTACTACTACTACTACTACTACTACTACTACTACTACTACTACTACTACTACTACTACTACTACTACTACTACTACTACTACTACTACTACTACTACTACTACTACTACTACTACTACTTCTACTACTACTACTACTACTACTACTACTACTACTACTACTACTACTACTACTGCTACTACTACTACTACTACTACTACTACTACTACTACTACTACTACTACTACTACTACTACTACTACTACTACAAAATGATAATCAAAAAAAAAAAAGAGAAAAATACACTCCGCACCAATCGAAAGTCAACAATCTACCTCGTGATCAAACAAATTCTTTATCAGAGAAACACATTTGGTCTTAGGTACAAGCAAACTGTATAGCTTTAGGTACAAGCCTTAATAGCCTAATTACGTTATCTTTCAACAAACCCGGATTAAGAGGAAACTTATTAAACATTGCATTTAGTGCTTAAGTAATAAACAATATAATATAGATTATAATTTGCTGGGGAAACGCTTTCTGAGAATCAAAATAGGAATAAAAAATAAAATATTTTATAACTAATCACCTTAATGAGAAGCATTGCATAGAACTTTATAATTTTTAAACAGAGTAGGGTAGCCCTAGGTACAAGAAGGCCCTATGTACAAGATCTTCCCTTTGAGTACAGTCTGCGAGTATTCCATAACTTTTTTTTATAACTATAAATCATATAGTATATTATATAAAAATAAAAACAAACTTTTGAGAATTGAAGAGGTTAGGTCTCAAAATCTAACTCAAAAATAGAATTCAAAGCATTAAGCAAAATTTTTGTGACCTTATAATTGCTAAAACCTTAAGTTTTACAGTGAAAGCTTTTTTTTCAAAAATGGGTATTGACCTTTCATCTACCACATCTACCACTTTCATTTACCACATCTACCACATTTATAAAAAATATCTAATAGGTATTGTTTTATTAAGAAGAAAAAAAAACATACATTTAACATAGATAATTACGTTTTTTTATCAATAGCTTCTACAAGAATTGTAATCTTCAAAATTTTTATTTTTTAAATATGTTGTTACTGTTCGTCCAAGAAAATAATTTTAAATTTAAAAAAAAAAAATTTGTTTGTTTTCTAGATATTGGGCTATTGACCGAATGGTGACTGACAAACTTGAATGTAACATTTTCAAACTTGAAACTAGAACAAAATCTTTACCTTCTCATGGTTACTTCATTAATATTATCTTTTATATAATATACTATATGATTTATAGTTATTGCTATTGACCGAATGGTGACTGACAAACTTGAATGTGACATTTTCAAACTTGAAACTAGAACAAAATCTTTACCTTCTCATGGTTACTTCATTAATATTATCTTGATAAGACCTAAAAAAAGATGAGACCTAAAATAAGATGAGACCTAAAAAAAGATAAAATATATACGTTAGTCAGACGGCTTGTGTAAGTATCACGTTTGCAAAATTTTGTTGTTGTTTTCAATCTTTTTTTTCATCCAAAGCCTTTAATAGTCTATAATTTTTTTTTAATCATAAATTTTCATTTAGTAATACTCCTCAAAATATAAAATTACCCAACAAAAAAAGGCATAAGACATGTTTATAAATTAGGTTGCCTTGTAGGAATAGGGGTGTGAGATGTACGGATTTGTAAAACTTTACAACTAAAGTCGGAAAGGTTTAAAAAGCTTTTATAAAAATGTGATTTAACTTATGAACAGTTTCTTAGTAATAAAAAACAACTCAAAAATAAGGTTTAAACCTTTTGGCGCATTGTTTGTTACATAAATATAGATGTTCTGAGGGTGTAGTGCAGTGCCGTGGCTACGAGTCCGAGGCCTCCTCCAAAACCTGTCATAAGGGCCCCATAACTTTAAAAAATTTCCTTTAGATGTTACTTAAAATAAAAAAGCTCTTTACATTTGCAAAAGGGACCCTAAATGTGCAAATTGGCCCTCTAAACTATCTATCTTTAAATCCCCCCCCCCCCCCCACACACACACGTTAGAATTGGTGTGTGTGGGGGAGTCTAGCCACAACTATGGTAGAGAATGTCGCAAAATTTGATTGTCACATTTTTTTCTTGTCGAAATTTTGTGGTTGTTTTATATACAATTGTAAAACTAACTCCAACCCAGTTTCTTTCCATAATTTTTATACCTTAAAAGATAAAAATAAATACAACTTAAGAAATGATAGTTTAATTCGTTAAGCATTTTTAAAAATAATTTGGAAAATCAAGCATTTTATGGAGCTTCTCTTTGGAATAAAATAGTTTTACAACATTTTGATTTTTCTTTGGAATGGAGTTATTTCTTATTAAAAAAAAAGCTTAAGGAAAAAATTGATGACATATTTTTGTATTTTTAAACATTAAACATTTTTATTTTTTATGCAGTGATGTAGCTGAATATGTATATGAATGCACTTAACTTTTTTTTTGTGCTTTATACACTTGACTCTGTATGTATGGATTTGATTTTTATGAGATTTTCTGCGAGTGTCCGCTTTCTATTTATTTATTAAATCAAATACTTGTATATTTTTTGTTTACTTATATTTTCTAGTTGTAAAAGGATTTTTTAATCTTATCGATTTAATTTATTTTTATAATGACTAAAATGCTTTGTATAATGACTAATATACTTTAAGTTTCAAGTTCTTCATCAGCGGTTCTCCGTGACAAGACCTCTTCTGGTCTTCTTTGAGTACTACGAACTACTCTTTTACGAACTACTTGTAATTTTTTTCTTGTATATTTGTATTTGTATCTTAAACGTTGTAATAAAAAAAAAAAAAAATGAAAAAAAAGAAAAAAGGAGAATAAGAAATAATGTTGTGTTGTCGCCTCTTTTATGATCGAAAAACAGAATTAGGAATAGTATTGCAAATGAGTTTAATGTTATTTAAAAAAACAGAACACGTTGGAACTGTAAATACATTGATTGACTAAATAAATTAAACATGCAGGTAATGTACACACAACGACTGACTTAAAGTGGTAGAACGTGCAAGGAGTGCTTCTACATCGAACGAAGGTTTCGGTTTGTCTCGGCAGTCTATCAATTAAAAAAAATATTTTTGTAAATCATAAATACTTTTTCATTTACATGTATCAGCTATAATCTATTAAATTGTTTTTTCATAAGTTATCTTGCATTGAGACATCGTTCCTGTTTTTATTTTTTTAACAATGTTATAATTTCTAAGAAAACAGTTATAACGAGTTTTGAACATTTCGACATTCGATCTTTTTTGACTATTTTCAACACTTTTCCTTTTTTTAGCGACATTAGACTTTTTAAATATACGCAACACTATTCTAAAGTTTATTTTTCAACACTACTCCTTTCACTCGCCTTCGGGTTTTCGAAAAGTATTAATAAGAAACCTGAGAATACTTTTGACTATCAGATTAAAAATTTGCATAATTTATTAAATTATTTGTTTGCATTTATGCAACTGAAAGGCTGATCATAAATTACGTCATGCACATTGTGAAGCTTTTTGACCCCATTTCACGGTAAGATAAAATTGAAAATTTTATCTTACCGTGTAATGGTTTACTCAAACAATTATGTGAAATGTAGCAGTTTGACGAGTGTAACTTTGAAAGAAGATTTTATCCTTAAAAAACGTGGATCTCACATTACCAACTAATGACATAATTTAATAAAATCAAGTATTATCTTTCAAATGAGCTATTACAACACAGTTTTGCATGTAAGTTATGTCAAATGGAAAGATTTCAAATGACGGCGTATTTGAAGTACTTTTTTTTGTAAATACTTCAGTTATATTGTCGAATACCTTTGCAATCCACAGCGGTCCAGCAATTTGAAATTTGAAATACATTGTTCAATATTATCAATATAAGTTTGGTTTATAATCTGCAGATGTCCGACTGGTCTTTAATAATAAATTTTACAAGTTAAATGATAAATCCGATTTTATTTGGCGAAAACATTATATGTATTTTATTCTAAATGGTTATGCAATAATTGGGTCTCAGCAAGACTAGATTTGTGTTACAATCTTGTTTTATTATTAATACATCTTAAAATACCTATTTATAAGATTTTGTAAATGAAATTCGTATTTTTATATAGTTAAAGCATGAAAAATATTGGTATTCATATATAATACAAGAAAACTTGAATACGGTTGTTAATGGCGTAAACTTAACTGCAAATAATAACCTGTCTAATTTCATAAACCTTTGACAAAGGTATGTATGCAAAAACTCTAATATTCGTTTTAAAGAGAATAATAAACAATTGCTATAAAATGAACCAATATCAGTTCAATTTGTAATTGATAATAAGAATATTCTTCTAACTGCTTCCATTGATAAAGAAAATTCTTGTCTTATCCAACTGTAGTATCTGGTAGTATTTTGATATTTTAAGTAGTAAAACAGAAAAGAATATTGACGCCATTAGTTGCATCATATTCATCTTAAGAACTATTGTTTCTTGGCACAAACCTGATGGTTGTAGCTTGTGCCAAGATGGTTAAGTAAAAGAAGCTAAATCTGTTTTACAATTATCAGAATATATGAGTTTTGGTTCGAAAAACAATTTTAAATCAAAATTTTTATATTATTATATACACAAAAAAGTTTAAGCTTTAGGTACCTTTATTATATGAATTATGTAGTAGTTTCATGAAATATAAAAAAGAGCTCTGGAACTGAACAAAAATACTTAAAATTAATAATTGAGAATTTGTTAAAATTTGTATAAAATAGTTAATTAAAAATGCATAAAATAATTTTTAATCAAGTAAAAGTGATAAGCTGGTAAAAAAAAACACAAAAATTCGTTTTTTTATTATATTGATTTGTATTCAAATATATATGGTTATAGTGTTTATTTTAATTTTTTAATCAAAAAACGGTTTTTTTAGGTTGGTAATGATAAAAATTTTATTTTAAAAAATTTTGCGGCACACAAGATAATTGAAATCGACTAACTTTCTTTATTACTTTATTTATATTTACAAGGGATGACTACAAACCTGTATGTCCTTTCTTTCTGCTTTTAAAAACATAGTGTGGTGGAGACTTAAAAGTTATAGAATAAAAGAACAGTTTTATAAAGGCATTCTGATATAAAATTTAGTATTTTATACAATTTTTTTCACAATGTTTTTTTATTTTATTGCTCTTATTTTGGATGGTAAATAAAAGAAACTTAGTCAGGAGGAATAAAAGAAGAAGAGTAAATTCAAAAAAGCAACACACAACCTTAAAGAATAATGTCCTACAACACACAACCTTTAGGAATAATGTCCTACAACACACAACCTTAAAGAATAATGTCCTACAACACACAACCTTAAAGAATAATGTCCTACAACACACAACCTTTAGGAATAATGTCCTACAACACACAACCTTAAAGAATAATGTCCTACAACACACAACCTTAAAGAATAATGTCCTACAACACACAACCTTAAAGAATAATGTCCTACAACACACAACCTTAAAGAATAATGTCCTACAACACACAACCTTAAAGAATAATGTCCTACAACACACAACCTTAAAGAATAATGTCCTACAACACACAACCTTAAAGAATAATGTCCTACAACACACAACCTTAAAGAATAATGTCCTACAACACACAACCTTTAAGAATAATGTCCTACAACACACAACCTTAAAGAATAATGTCCTACAACACACAACCTTAAAGAATAATGTCCTACAACACACAACCTTAAAGAATAATGTCCTACAACAGAATTAAATATCAACAATGAAGAAGAATCTAATCTATCTACTAGTTCTTCAAAATTGAATAAATAGATAAATAAACTCTCAGTAATTAATTCTAATCCTGATGACTTCTTATTTTTTTTTAACTTTAACAAATTCAAGGAGCTATCGAGTAAAGTTTGTGCATGTCCTTCTTGCAACAGCAGAGATATAAATGTTTGCCATAAACATTCCGATAAAAAAAGGTTTAACATTCCGTATTCACATTTTAACATTCCGTATTCACATTTTAACATTCCGTTTCAATTTACTTGTCTTAACCGTAGCTAGATTCATAAATGTTTTTCTTCTCCTGACATTCAACTTCCAGGAAAAGATAATCGTGGTAAAAAATCATCTGAAGTAAATGTTAGATCAGTAATTGCATTTTTTGAACTAGGAAAAGGACATGAAGCACTAAAAACTTTTGAAATCATTATGAATATGCCTGCACCAATAGTTCATTCAGGATATGATGAAATTAACACATTTCTTTTACCTTTTTATATTGGCTGTGCTGTTACTAGTATGGAAGATGCAATTTAAGATTTAAGGTGTAAATTAAAACCTGATAATTAAAAAAAAACGACATTGTTGATTGTCGAATAAGTTTAAATGGTTCGTGGCAAAAGCGTGGCCATTGTTCACTGTGAATGGCATTGTAACTGCTATTTCAACAGAAAACAAAAAAGTAATTGATTACAAGATTTTTACAAAGTTTTGCAAAGGAGGTTTAAATTGGGTAAATCGAAAAGAAACTACTGAACACAATAAATGGATCAAAATGCATAAGTGTAAGTTGAACCATGTCCAAAGTTCAAGAGCAATCGAATCTGCTGAAACAATCAAAATATTTTCTTCATCTATTGAAAAATATTGTATTCGTTACTCCCATTACATTGGCGATGGTGATACTGAATCTTAAAAAAAAAAAAAAAGAATCGAAGCCATACGGTGAAGATTTATAACCGATAAAATCTAAATGTGTAGGTCATATTAAAAAGGGACTCGGTACACGACTCCGTAAACTTCGAGTTAACATGAAAAGTAAAACCTTATCAGATGGTAAAGGACTTATCGGTAAAGGAAGATTAACTGATAAAATAGTCAATAAAATGCAAAACTATTTTGGCAGGCTATTCGCCAAAATTCTGTTGCTTGTTGGAATAGTAACAAAAATACTGCTTTGTACATGATGATAAAAGGAGTACTGGCAGTGTTATGGCACTGTACAGGTATTAAAGATCCTAAAATGCGTCACCAGTTTTGTCCCCGCACTTATGATAGTTGGTGTAACGTTGATTCAACGTTACACCAACTAAATATCATAGTTTATGAACGTTGTTTCAACGTTAAAATTTGGTTAAAGCGTTGTTTCAACGGTGTTCAACTATGTCTCAACGTTAAAACAACGTTACGATTTAAACGTTGTTTATTTAACGTTGATTCAACGATAAATCAACGTTGACAAAAAAACTTGAAGTTTTTTTGTCAACGTTGCTTGAAGTAAAAATAATTAAAGCGAAAAAGTAAAAAGCAATATTTTAGTATAATGTGCAAAACAGAGTGTGTTTATGTGTGAAATTTTGAGTTTTGAATTTTCAAAAACGTTTTATTTAGTATTCAAATTTCTACTTGTACTTACGACAAAAGAAATTAATGGCTTATTTAAGAAACTGGCAAAAATGCCACTCTAATGTTCTAGCGCTGGCAGAATCATCATTTACTAGTGAAGAAGAGAAAGTCGAAAAAAATAATGACAATTCAAAATTTACACAAAATATCAAGTAGAAGAAGACAAAAATTCGGAAAGCGATTATGAAAATGAAGAATTTCTTTATGATTATTTGTCTCAAATTGACAATGACACTGTGTTTTTCTCAGAAGAAATTGAAAAAAACGATGTTTCTTATAATCATAAACTGGCGAAATGGCAGTAGAGCACTGCTGTTCACGTGAATAAGTAAACAAGCTGTTAGCTATACTGATAGCAGAAGCCTTATGCAATCTGCAGAAACAGCTTTTTGTATACCAGTCTCAAGACCAAAATAACAGTATTGACCACCACACTTGCTTTCAACAGTAACTGATTTTGGAGCCTGAAGCAAAGTTCTTTTATCTTTCATTGAGGATAAGAAAAAAGGAAACAAAGTACCAAAATTAGATAAGGTTGATAAGTTCTCGATGGCTGAAGGCAGTATGTTATTATTTATTTTTTAGTGAATTTTTGTTTAATTGTATTAGGTTTGTAAAAATATTCAACAAAAATTGTTTTGTGAAACTATTTTAAATTATAGAATTTCAAAAGAGAGTGTTATATTTTCTTACTGATATAAGAAATCTCAAAACACAGTGACAAAGCCTGATTATAATAGTGAATTTATAAGCCTAATAAGTTTTATTTTGTCGGTAGCTAAATTTGTTGAAGTGGACAAGATATTAGATGACGAAAAAAACACAATCATCAGGAGCGAGTTTTAATTAGTATTTTATTAAATAGTTATGTCATTTAGTTTCAGAACTTTTTTTAATTTTATGTTTACAGCTTTGTGTCAAAACATATAAAAACTTTTAACTGTATATATTAGAACAATGGCTTCTTATTTGGTAGCATAATTTTAATGGTTTAAGGGCAATAAATGTTAAATGTCTACAGTTTAATTTTCATTAATATGATTATAATACATTATGAGCGAGGTTAGGCAATTTTTACAACCTGGTGCTAACTTGTTATTCAGGTCAGGACTGATTTTTTTTTTTCTTGTTATACTAACAGAAGATTACCAGACTAAATGGCGCTATGAAAGGTATACCTTTATAAGATATATAAAGCTTATTTTTGTTTACAGCTTCTTCTATTGTATTCAATGAAGCAAAAGAAACTTCGGTTAATGGAATATTGTTTGATTTTCTAAAAAACGCTCCATTTCAAAAAAGTGATGGAAAAGAGAAGAAATTTGTGTAGATTTTATGCAATTATATGTAGATTATATTCAATTATTTGTAGATCTTATTCAATCATATGTAAATGAATGTAATATTTAAATATATTTTTCAATAAAACAACTTTTATCTCTTGCTTTAATAATATAATTTTAACTAAACTAATCTGAAAAAGTTCTAAATAGTCTAAGTATAGACTATGAGTAGATTTAATATCCGTAATATACCTTAATAATGTAATAAAGAAGTGCAACAGCACTATTGGACATGCATACTACGTTTTGATGGTGATCTCAGTTTTTATTAACGGTTTCTGTGATTACAAAACGTTTTTTAACAGCCGGTTTAACATTGATAAATCAACGTTAAAAAAACTGGCATTGTTAACGTTGTTTCAACGTAAATTCAACGTTATTGTAACGTTTTTTTGCGTCGAATCAACGTTGATATAACGTTTAAAGCTAACGTTGATTTAACGTTGATAAATCAACGTTGAAAAAAACTTTCATTCTAAACGTTAAATTAACGTAAATTCAACGTTAGGTTTCAACGTAAGTTCAACGTTATTTCAACGTTATTTGCCGGCTGGGTAGTTAAGCATATACTGTCTTACTGTAGCAAATTTCATACTGATACCAGTTGTAGATCTTCAAATACTAATGTTTTGCTTTTTAGTTGATTTTTTGAATTTTTGCCGACTCATCAAAAAAAAAATAAGCTTTTTTAAATTTTTTTTTTTTGTTAGAAATATTTATTCTAATGATGGCTGTTGTATGTATTTGCTTCAGTATCAAATAACAAATATTAAAGAAAATAGTTTTTTTTACCAGCTTACCACCTTAAGCTAGTAACTATGCAAAATGAACCGTTGCCAGGCATTTCAGGTGTCACTATCAACCAATTAAAAAATCCATAGTACCACTACATTTGTAGTATAAAAATACTCAATGTGGTAATTATAAATAATTAATCCAATAAAGTTATTACTTTTTTTTATTTACATTAGTTAAGGTTAATAAAATATGTGGTTGCTAAGCAATTTAGGCATCCATAGGAACCCAAAATTAAAACTAATGTCACCATTGAAACCGCAATTCTCAAATCAGTAAACAGTACAAAGAGGTTCTTAAATCTTTTTTAAATGACGAGTTATTAGTTTTGTCCAGTAAAAATGAATTCTGGCCCACTGATTGAAGGAAAAAGCCATTGGACTTTTATTCTGTTTTGAACAAAGTACAACTCTTTTTTAATAACTCATTTATTATTTTTAGTTTTATTTAACCGTTTTTTAATTTTTTTGTTAATAGTATAATAGCATTTGCGTTATTATACTATACAAAATTTTCTCCTTTTAATCTATTTTAGCAATTTCTTTTTTTCCTCCACAACCTAAGCCTCAAGCCAAGACTTCAGCGTGAAATGAATATTTCAATATAAAAACACAAATATGCTAAATTACAAAAACTACTTTGTACATAAAATAATAAAGACTCATCAGAAATGAATAATCAAATTAATAAAACTTCAATTTAAACCAAAAATTAAATAACAGGAAGTCGCAAATGTCTTAACTACTAAAAATTTTCAGACATTTGTGAAATTTGCTGACACTATTATAAAAAGAATTCTTTGGAGATGATTACTTATGCTTTTTTAGAAAAATATTTTTTAAAAAGGGGGACTTTTTAAAAAATAACTATTATTTGAGCTCATTTATTTTTATAGTTTTTCAGGAGAAACTTATTTTTGTTCCTGCATTTAGAAATTAATTCCGATTTTTTGTTTAATTAAACAAAAAATCAGAATTAGTTTCTACTAATTAATAATTGCTCTGTTCTTTTAAGAACATTGAGCACTCTATTTTGTAGAATATATTTTAAAATTGTTTAAGTATGTATATGTATATATATATATATATATATATATATATATATATATATATATATATATATATATATATATATATATATATATATATATACAGTACAATCTTTCTAATTCGAATTTAACGGGGGACAAAAAAAGTTCGAATTAGAGAGATTTTCGAATTATAGAAAGTTGACTTTTTTTCATATATTCTGGTCAAAGTAACGAATAGAAATGAAATAAACAAACAAATAGTGATTCTTAGGCCTAAATGCGATATATATTATGTGATTTAAACTTTTACATTTTCAAAAAAAAGTCAGTATTTGTAGATTGTCTTTTTGAGGCTTTTAAATCCATTTCAATGACACGATTTATGTCTTTAAGAGCTTTTGTCAAATCATCTCCAAAGTTAGAATAAAGACTGTAATTCTCGATTGCAGTGACAACATGCATCGCTTCGTTCAGACTTGGTTTTGTAGCATTGTCAGAAACACCAACTCACTCATCATCGGATTCCTCTTCAGTTTTAATAGCATCATGCTCAGAAACTTCTGCAATGATGTCCTCATCTGATGATTTGTTGGCAATGCAAACGTCGAAACATGTCTACTAACTCGTCGGCCGTGTGGTTAAAATCATCGAATTTTGTTTTAAACAATTCGAGATCATCTCTTAAGTTTTCCATTACAGTCTTGTCTACATCTAAGCCACAGAAAAGGTCGTTATCATCATTTACATGCTTTTCCACTGCTTCTAATGATATTTCTGATTTTTTGAAACAATTTACAAAGGTTTAATTTGGAATGGAATTCCATGCTTTTGTTAGCATAAACATAGCAATTAAGATAGAAAACTTAAGCATCTTGTTCTCTTTTTCTAAGGCAGCAATTTGCTTTTTCACTGCAAGTGAGCAATATTTGGCTTTAAGAGATCGGATCCATAGATTGGGTGATCGAAGTTGTTTTCGGTGGAAGAAAGATGAGCTCCACCCAAGTTTCTGCACGTTAGGATGGGCAGTAGACAATTATCTATAATTAATGCAATTTTCCTTTTCTGAAAACTAAACTTTAGGTCAATTTCTTTAACCCACTCCTCAAATAATTTTGCCAACATCCAACTTTTTGGTTGGGCCCGAAAGCGACAAGGAATATTTTTTACACCTATAAACTTCTAGGAGACTTCGATTTTCCAATTACAAACATTGAAAGTCTTTCTCCTTTATCATTAGCTGCGGCCATCCCAACCAGGCGCACTTTACTATGCTTGCCTTCTATGCACTTTTTATTTTTAAATGTAAACTTTTGTCAGGCAAACTTTGGTAGAAAAGACCGAATTCATCGGCATTAAAAATATTTTCAAGTGGGTATCGAGAGAGAATTGGAGGCAGTGTGGTTTCGAGCCATGGAGCGATCATCTGATTGTTAACAAACTTTGCCTCTCCAGAAATGGTTTTGAAAGATATACCATATCTACAAAAAAAAAAAGTTATAATTGCTTTGACGTAACTTATACGTGCGATACGTACGTTTGAATTTAATTTTGAGGTCTTTGCAAGTTTCCAGAATGTCTAATTCTGGAAAATATTTTCTTTATTTTTTCAAAGCAATTAAAGAAAAAGCTGTAGAATAATCACATATTGTAAAGTCATTAATCATAAAAATTGGAGAGAATAAAATAAGAAATTAATTTACTTTTTCTTAAATTTGTCTAGCCATCCATCCGAAGCTTGAAAATTTTCAAAGCTTAACTCTTTCGCAAAATATAAAGCTTGTTCTTTTACCAGCAAACCACTGATTGGGACATTATCAGCTCTCATTCGTTTGAACCATTCAAGTACAGCTTTGTTGAATTGATTCAAAAAAATCTTTGACGAAAAGCGTCAAAGATTTTTTCTTTATTCTTTTTTGAAAGAGTGTATGGTGGAATATCAAAGATTTTCAAAACCTCTTTATTTGTTTTTCTCCAATTCCAGTAGAGCTTCGTATTTCAGCTTTAAATTGTTTTTTTTATGTAGTCTTTTTGATGCCACGATTTTTTTAAACAGAAGGAAATAATTCATGCTAATTGTTTAACAAAAAATCAAAACATTCGAAATTTGAAAAAAGAGTTCGATGGTTAACGAGCTTTTTATACGACAAAAATTTAAAAAATTCGATTTAGAGAGAGTCTTACTGACAGGTCTGAAAAATCCATTCGAATTGTAGAGGTTTTCGAATGATAGAAAGTCAAACAAAAAAGTTTCTTAAGCGCATTTCGCGGTGACTTTACATTTAGTCGAATTATGGAGGTTTTCGAATTAGAGAAAATGTACTTTGTGTGTGTGTGTGTGTGTGTATATAAATAAATATATACATATATATACATATATATACACATATATATATATATATATGTATATGTATGTATGTATGTATATATGTATATATATATATATATATATATATATATATATATATATATATATATATATATATATATATATAATATATACATATAAATATACACACAAACGCTTAAATTTCGGCTTCCTATTATTTCTACCAACGAAGCGTTGTAGTTAGACGTATGTTAGTTTAAAAAACAATCTTTAAATGGTTTGAAAAAGTTTACTCAGTAACCTAATAACAGGATAATTGTTTTTAGTATTATCTTTAAACATTTATAAAATACAACCTTGTACAAAACATATAGTTTAACTAAAGAGCATTTTTTTATAACAACAAGAATTTTATGTAAAAAAAAGATGAAGAGAAAATAAAAAAATTTTAAAAGTTTGTTTTTTGTGCTAAAGATATTTTATTTTCGATGGGTCTTAATATAATTTATAAGCGCATTTGTAGATGCATCATGTCCAGTAGCAGGAGCAGTCGACTGGAGCTCTTTCTGAATTGCTACAGCAAGTTGTTTTCCAAGTTCCACTCTATTGAAAAAAAATTTTTTTTAACACATGATGACATGAAGAAATGACTGAAAACAGGAAAAAGAAAAAAAAAAAAAAACTGACCCCCATTGGTCAAATGAATTTATGTTCCAGATAATACCTTGAACAAATATCTTGTGTTCGTACAAAGCTAAATATATTTAATTCAAAAAGAATCAACAAACACAAAGATTTATACAAAACTTACTTTAAAGTTCAAATATAGAAACTTACAAAATATTTACAATGTGACATACGTTACAAAACGAACCTTTTAAGTTAAATTTATAAACATTCATCATATCAAAAATTTTTTTTAAAAATCTAAAACCATTTAAAAATAATAATAATAATAATAAATACCTATAAGTAAACCAAGTGTAAATGGAGTAAACTTTTGAAAAATAATTGAATTGGTTGGTCGATTTCCTTCAAAACGCTAAAAATTATTTAATCAACTGAATCAACTAAAGATTTATTAGTAATCATAATTTACGTGATATGAAATGAAACTTTTTAGATTTTCAACGAATGCGAAATATTAAAAAAAATTGGAAAACATCTAAATTCACAGTATACCTACATATGCATACTCAATTAAAATTTGCTCAACAGCATTATCGCTATTAAATCTTAAAGTTAAATAATCTTTGCATAAATAGTAAATTATTTAAATAAGTGTGAAAAAAAACAAACGATTAAAACATTTTTGCTTTTACATTAAAAGTATAAATTGAAGACCTCGCAGCATAAACATGTTAACTCATTTTTTATGAACTTGAGTAAATTGAAGTTATATTAAATTAAGTTCAAGTACAATGATTATTATGAGTTATGTCAAAGTTATATCAAAGTTATATCAGTAATGAGTTAACAAACTTTTTCTAATGATTATCTTGGTAAAGCACTTTGTAACAAAAAATATAAACGCGTTAACAGGTTTTTACTCTTCATGGTGAAAATTACAATAATCTTGAAACCGCAAAAAACGAGTTGACATGATTTTGCCGCAAAGTCTTCTCTTTATACTTGAACTGTTATTGATTTTAAAAATATTAAATTTTTTAAAAATTTAAAAAACCTTATGAGGAAGTATTTTTTCAATTTCATGAGGAGAGGTGTTTGTTTTTTGCAATTCAAGACGAACTTCATCTTCAGTTTTTCCCTTCATCAGTGCTTCTGTTTGTGCAAGGAAATTAGCAGTCAAAATCTTAACAAAAAAATAGAAAGTATAATCAATTAAGCCAAAAGCCTTTAAAGTGCATAATGTAAAAGTCTTTAAAGTGCATAATATTAAAGTCTTTAAATAGCAAAAAGTGTAAAATGTAAAATAATTGATGTAAGATAAGCTATAAAAAAAGAGATCAAAGAGATTGGGTGGAACCAAAATATCCACCCTATTGAGACAGGGTGAATAGGAGCAAAATTTAAATTATAAAAAAAAAGGATAAGGTATTTAAAAAATAAAACTACTAATAAATATAACCTATGTCGTGAAAACTAGTAAAAATGATTAACACCTATAGTAAAGTAAAAAATATATATAACTATAAAAATTTGCTGTTGACACGGGTTTACCTCGTGATGAACTCCATTTGAGATAGGATTTAAACTTTCGACAGGTAATATGAAATCACACGGTATTAAGCGTGATCCTGAAAAAAAAACTATAGAGTTGATAAATCATCATCCTCACCGTCATCATCATCATTACAAATGAGTAATTTTAAACAAAAAAAAAAAACCTTGATGAATAAGTTGATAAAAAGCATGTTGTCCATTGGTTCCAGGTTCTCCCCAAATGACAGGCCCAGTATTATAATTAACATAAATCCCATCTCGAGTTACACTTTTCCCATTTGATTCCATATCACCCTGCACAAAAATAAAATTTTGAGAGATTTATTGGTTTAAAATTTAAATTTATAGCCTCACACTATTTATATTAAATGAAATATATATGTGTATATATATATATATATATATATATATATATATATATTAAACACCAATCTATTCAATTAAAAGATAGTATTTAAAAAAGTATAAATAAAAGTATTATTGAATTTAATTAAATTTATTAAAAATTAAAAAAAATATGCAAAAGATCAAATACATTTAATTGAAAACAAACCTGTTGGAAGTAAGCAGCAAATCTATGCAAATACTATATTGATAAAAAATATAAAAAAAAAATTATACATTCATTCATCCATACAGAAATTAAAAAAAAAAAATTATCAATACATTACAATAATTATATTTTGTACACGTATAAAAAATAATTATACATTCATTCATTCATACACAAATAAAAAAACATAATTTAAAGGTCCCACCATGGTACACCATCTAACCTGATCATATGGTAGCAAAGCATGTGTTTGGGAGCCAAAGAAATTGTTATACCAAATTCCTAACATACCCAAAATTATTGGCAACTAAAAAAAAGTAGGAAATAGTAAATAAAAAAGCCCGATGCATTATATTGTCTGAGCGATCTTCTAGATTTAAAAATTTGAATTTTAATCAAAAGATTTAATGTAGTATAATAAATAACATTTAAATTCCTTTTGTACTGAACTCACTGAATGTAATCACTGATTGTAAATACAAAATTTTAAATAGATTCTATTTATATCTTTTTAAAACTTGATTTAGTTAATATAAATAAAAAGTTTAACTCCTAAAAATATTAGACACAACAAAAATGCTAGAATCAGCTATTGTTGGATTTTAAGAAACAATTTCAGAGATTTGTAGAATCTTAGATAAGTAATTTAAAGGGGTTTTTCTTTTTAAATTAAAGGAATTCTTATGATTAAATCAATGTTATTAAAATAAGTTATTGTTTATATATGTTATTAAATTAAATTAAGAGTTATGAATTAAATCAATGTTATTAAAGTATAGTTGGCTTCTTGCAAAAAAAGCCAAAAATGTTTTTTTTTTCAATAGCAGAAAGAAGTTGTAACAAACCCCAGTATAAGAGTATGATTAAAATGCTTAAAATGATTAACACTTGACTATTAATTGAAAAATCTGAGAAATTATTTATTTTATTAAAGATTCTTTCAATAGAACATTTAAAAAAATTATAAAGTGAAAACTTTTACTTTTTACAATATTAGACTTAAAATTTTATAAAAACATATTTTTGAATTACCTTGTAAATAAGTTTAAAACCAGTTTAATATACGATGTCTCAGATGCAACATTACTATAGTTTTTATTAGTTTTATCATATCAACAAAATTGTTTAAAAAACTTAAATACTTAATAACCATATTTTTATTATTCGTTAATAAAAACTGTACTTATAACATAACATAACAAAAATTCCTAAATCTTATATTAAAATTCCTTAAATTTCAAAATATTCAATACTATCTTACAAGTAAGCATATGAGATAATCTTACAAGTAAGCATATGACATAATCTTAGGCGTTGATTATAAAAATGAGAACAAAAATTTTTTTTTTTTTGTGGATATTTAAAATAATAATAATAATAAAATACTAATAACTAAGTAAAAAACTTACATTATGTCTCGGCTCAGTTTCTTTAAAGTGTTTATCCTTTGTAAAAAGTAAACAAATAAAGTAATAAAGAATTATATGAAAATAAAAACAAAAATTAATAATAAACATTATTATATATATATATATATATATATATATATATATATATATATATATATATATATATATATATATATATATATATATATATATATATATATATACACACACACATAAATGATAGTAGTAGTAGTAGTAGTAGTAGTAGTAGTAGTAGTTGTAGTAGTAGTATATTTGTTACAATAAAAGTAAAAACTTTTGACCTAATACAAAATATAGATTGTGAAATTATATATATATATATTCTGTGAAGTAACTTCCAATAAGCAGAGCTGTTGTAACTTTGGAGCCTATCAAGGCTTCCTTTAAATCATGGAAAACATGAATATGGGAGAGTTCCAAAGCATTGAAGATAATATTATTCATTAAGTAACAGATACAGTAAAAGGATGCAACTTTGCTGTAAGAAGAGTCGAGAAAGACTAAGTTTTAGTTGATGGAACTAGAGATAATAGCTCCTTTGAGTAGCAACCATGATAGTATTTGTAGAAAAGAGAAAGAGATGCAACCTTATAACAATATGAGAGTGGCTAAAACTTGACAGATAGAGAGGGTCTAACTATGTTTACAATGCGTTTTTAGACTTTGCCTAGAAAAGAAAGAAAATCATTAGAAAAACCAACCCAAATATGACAACAGTATTACAGGGATGAATAAGAGATTTGTAGAAGTAGAGAATGGAATCAGACATTCTCTACCTCTGTAAATATCTGAATTTACTGACTTTTCCCTGTTTTCCTTGATTTTTGGCTAAAGTGCATGACTTTATTTTTCTTTTAAGCTTACTTCCATGAGCTAACATTTGGACATTAGATAATTGGAGCTAATACTTGAACAACTTGGTTGATGTTTAATTGGAGTTGAAGTTGAGCCGCAAGTGTTATTGATGGTGCTGAGGATTTTAGCATCATCAACAAAGATCTCAAAAATGTTTTGTTTTTTTGGATTGGTAACACTGTGCCATGTTTAAGTCTTTAAAAACAGATAATCAGTCAACTTCTTTGAATTCTTTGTTGATTTTCCTGTAGGTGCCAAGCTTGTAATTGAATTTAGAACCATTGAAAGGTGACAATTATTCACTAGATGCCAGTTTGTTGTGCCAGATAATGAAGCAATGATACTGTTCAGACGAGCCAAACAGAGGACTGGTGTTGCTTTTGATAGCACAATTAAAAAATTTGCAAATGAATCAAGTTGTAATCTGAAAGAGTAGGAGTTGATTACACAATTAGAAAAGTTGCAAATGATGAAGTTAGGTTTTAGCCTGGAAAAGTGGAAGTTGATTTGTTGTTAAACAATGTCTCAATGATAAAAATAATGTCAAGGGAGTTGTTTTCTGTAACTAATTAGACTTCAATGACTTTTGATAGATAAAGAGAGGTAGCATTGGTGTAGAAGCAGAAATGTAAGTGAGTGGACAAGTGTCCAGCGGTGCTGAAAGATGAAAAATTGAAAGGGCTTGTTGAGTAAACCTTTTGCCAACAGTTCTTTGTTTTTGGTAGCTTTTTCCACAATAATAATGATTAATTCATTTGACTTTTTTTTTAATGTTATTCACCTCTCTATGTTAAAAACCTCCTTATGTTATATTCACCTCTCAATTGGCTGAGAGGCTACTACAATCAAGGAGGATCTACAATCAACTCTGAAACATGAACGATGAGCAAAGTCAAGCACAGTACTCATATTCTTGCTCATAAAGCGAGTTTTGCAACTAAAACAACACTACTACCGCACATAAAGCGAGTAACACAACACAACTACCACACATAAAGCGAGTAACACAACACAACTACCGCACATAAAGCGAGTAACACAACACAACTACCGCACATAAAGCGAGTAACACAACACAACTACCGCACATAAAGCGAGTAACACAACACAACTACCGCAGTTTTGTTGGCGATGCTTATAGTTGAACTAGTGGTATTAGTGACCTTAATTTTGCTTAAGAGAATGAATAAAAATGTCCAACAACTTTAGGAACAACATTATAGTTAAGTTTTAGGAGTTCATTTTGAACTGAAACTAGTCTCTAATTATTGCAGGGCACTTGGTAGGTCTGCAACAATAGCTCTTTTGGATTTAATTTCTACAATTTTGGCATTTTCATTAACGGCTTGGATGATGGGTTTGTTAGCTTCTGAACCATGCTTGACTGAGTTTGCCCAGTTTAGAATTGCGGTCAATGTCAGATTTAGGGCAAGTTAAGCAAAATTTCTTTTCAGAGCAACATTTTTGTATTTAAGAACAGATACACAAGCAAGTAGGATGTTGACTTATTAGCATTTGTAAAATGACATCATGCTGTTAAGAAGCAGTTGAATGGTTACCTTACCTTCACCTAAACCTGGCTAGTTGGCTGCTAGAGCATAAAGTTTAATATGGTTAGTGACGTATCCAGAAATAATTTGGGCATACCAGTCTAAAAATCCTGTTTTTTTTTTTGTTTGTTTTTTATATTAAGAACACAAATTTAAAATATTTATATATAATATTCCTCGCCCAAGTGTTCTACATTTTTCCAAATAAAAATATAAGTAATTAACTAAAATAATGTTACATTTACTACAACATGACTTAAACATCGATTTCCGATAATTTTCATTTACATGCTTTATTTGCTTTCTAATATAATTCTTTATAAAATCAAATTTATTTCCTTATTGCTTCTATAAGCGTTAACTATAATATTTCATAAGAAAGCAATCACTATAACATTTAATAAACAATACTTTATTGTTTCTTATATATGGACTAAAAAGATTTATTACATTGCGCATTTATTGCATGACAAGGTCAATTCATTCAAAGTTTTAATTCATTCATTCAAAACTTTTTGTTGTTGTTCTTCTCTTTATAAATCCAATCTTCTTTTTAAATCCAAGTTTTTTGACTTTTATAATGTTATTATGTTTTAAAAAACTTTTATTTTATTATTTAAAATATTTTTAATGCTCATACAGTTTAATGTGACAGTCTGTTTAAGCTGTTACAGTCTGACATCTACTGTTGTAAGGCTCTATACACTGTAATGTATAGAGCCTAACAACAGCTTGTTTGTTTATTTTATGAATATATCGTAACTTTGAGTAAATAAATCAGCAAATATATATCCAAAAAAAAAAAAATTGCACTGTAAATTATAGTTTTGAAAACGTAAGCGGAGGAGAGAATTTGTATTAAGGGTATTTTAAAAAATTAATGTTTTTATTTAAAAGTATAAAATGCTAAGCGTTTCATATTTTAATGCAATCAAAACGTACATTTTACATTTTAATCCAACTGTAACGTATTCCATATTTCATCCATGTGAATTCAAATTAAGCATTCTGATTGACTTAAAATACATTTATAATCTGTTTTATAAGATGTTAATCAGATGTTGCTTTTTCTAAACGACATTGATAACAATTTTGTAATTATCATAACAAATTTTATCACAAAACAGCAAGGCAATAAGATATAAAGAATTGCTGTTAGGACAAACTTGGTGCTAATATAAAATTGTTTTAATTGAGTTTGGTCAGAAATTTGGGGGCCCCAAATAAAATTACCGGTATATCAGTATCAAAATCGGCCTGGATACATTGCTGATGGTGTGCTTATTATGAGCACATTGTTTTACATGGTTTTAAATTTGTTTTTTATTTTAAATGGTTTTAAATGATTTTAAATATGATCAATATGATGAAATTAGAGGGGGTAAAACAGCGGATTATCTTTTGGTTCAGAATTTTTTCAATTTATTATTTTCAATTTAATATTGTGACTAAAAAGTTTCAGTTCTTTTTTTTTTTTTTTTCAATATAATAAAATAAAAGTATACTTATGTTATTTTGAATGATAATTTATACAGATTTAAAATAATAACCTATTTTTACAATTTTTAATTCATAAAAATTAATATGCATAATAAACCAGGAAAAAAAACAACACTATAAACACACAAAAAAAAGGTAAATAAACTATTTAAAAAATATTTTTTACCATAAAATGGGCTCCTTCAAGCATTTGTTCAAAATTTGACATACCTTAAAAAAAGTAAACTTTTTAGTTTAAGTTGCTTTGAAAAACGTAACAATAAAAAAACTTTTTTTTAAATGACATACCAATACTTAATATAATGCTTAATCCAATAGCTGACCATAGTGAGTATCGACCACCAACCCACTACAAATATTTTTATTTAAATAATATGAATAATATTAGCCATTATTAATACTATCATACTCTGAAATCAAACAACTTTTAATTAAGCTGTAAATTAATATATATAAATATATATATATATATATATATATATATATATATATATATATACATATATATATATATATATATATATATATATATATATATATATATATATATATATATATATATATATATATATATATATATATATATATATATATATACAAAACACTCAGAATTAGGAAAAATAAGGTCGGCAATAAATTGCTGACCTCAAACTTTAGAGGTCGGCATTAAAAATTTGACATGAAGTGGTTACCATAAACATAGAAACGAGGTTGGCAATATTTTGCCAACCTCAAACACTTTCAGGTCAGCAGTTAGGTTGGCATTGCCAAATGCCAACCCTAATTCCGAGGGTTGATATATATATATATATATATATAAAATTCCAAATGTAATGTAATTTCATAAATATGTTATATCATAATGAACTGTGTTATAGGCGTTGCTTAATTGCACATAGAAAATATACAGATCTAGACAAACGTAAAGAATTAAAATATTTTAAAAACTAAAAATTATGAAAAGCAAGAAAAATCTCAATAAGAAAAGTTCTGAGTCATTTTGTAGAAATGTTATCTGATGGTGTTAAAATATGGTGATCATAACAGAAATGATGATGTTCAAAACTTGAGAAGACTTGTAAACAGTATTGTTGTCAACAATAAGACCAATGACTTTACAGTGGTAAAAGTATCAATATGACTTAACAACATCTAATAATAAAAATATGGTCATCATCTAATATGATTTTGTTATGTTTTCCTCCACATTCAAATTGAGTGAATAGAAAGTTAAACACATTCACTTTTTGACCTTATGGGCTAGCACATCAAAGCCAGACATAAACACGGAATGGATTTCAATTGATTGAATGCACACTAATGTGCATCTTAATTAAAGTTTACATGCTTTGTGAAATGTGATGTAAAGTCTTGGGTGGCATGATGTGCTATGAAGTAAAAATTTTAGCTTCAAGTACATAGTCAACAAGTATTGATTTAATATGTATTCCAAATTTTAGCTTCAAGTACATAGTCTACAAATATCGATTTGATGTACTTCCAAATAAGCTGATGTGCATTGTGTAGCTCCGAGTTTTAGCACAGTCATTATATGTCATATTGGAGGCCATAGGTAAAAGTCATGGCTCACCATTCACAAAGAACATAACAACTTTGTTTCTGTGACACTATAATTAATATTAAAAAATATATATAACAATATAATATTTATAATGAATTATCAGCTAAATAATAAGCAATAAATATACTTATTAATAATAAGCAATAAATATACCTAATTTGCTTGTGTGTACCATTTAGACATAAAATTGATACAAATCAAAACTAATTCATTACTCCAACAATTTACTTCATTTTTTAAAATTCTAATTCTATGTTTATGTATATTAAAAATGTTTATTATGCATATAATTTATGCTCAAATTAAAACATTAAATATATTCCCAACCAATATAGATTTAAGTATTTCAAAACTTTAAAGTAACAAGAACTGAAATTATTATTACAACAACTTTGTTTACTTTTATTTTGACTCTGTTTATTAAATTCTATTTACAACTTTTATACAGAAGCAAAAATCTTTGAGAGCGTAATTATATACAAATATAGCTTATGACTTGACTAACAAATTACATCAATTAACTTTAATAATATTATGACAAGAACTTTATAAACGTAACAATAAAGTTTCATAACGATCAGCTATTATCACATCACCTCAAGAACTAAAGTTCTTAAGTAACATAGTCGTTTAAATATGTTGGCTTTCTCCTTTCTCTGGTTGATCGTTTGTTCGCTGGTAATAAATTATTAACAATTTCTCTGTCGTCAGCTTCCTCCTTAACGTCAACAACTGTTTCCTCTCGTGCCGAAAAAATATCTAAACCTTCATCACTGTTAACCTCTTAACTGATAACAATTAAACTTGAAGCGTTTAAAGAATTTGAGGCAGGAGCTTTTTTCACATCTCGCATATGTCTCGATACACTATCAATTTCAATATTTGTGTTTGTGAGTATGTCAGTTACAGTACCAATTTTCCAAACTAAAGTGCACTTTGCATCAGTGCACAGTGATTTAGAAATACTTAAAATTTGGCCAAAATACAGTTTTTTGAGTAGCGCAATTTAAATAATGTTATTAGCTAACTATTTTCTACAGTTTCTTATGATTTTAACGGTATAAAAAAATAAGTACTGAAATAAAAGATTCAAATGTTAATTTATGTTTGAAAGTGACCGAAAACAGGTTTTTTTTATCAATAAAATTTTATCATTTTTAAATCTTGATTTTCTCCTTAAATACAAAACCTTTCAATTTAATTTTCTATATATACAAAGATAATAGATAACTTTATCTTAAATTATGAAAATTTTTGAAATATGAATTTATACACGTTGTAAGAAATGCATTTTAAAACTGCAATTGTAACGAGTTTAAACTGATTTTTATAGTGCTAGGACTTTTTACCTTAGACTTCCTTCGCGAAGCTGATACTTTTTTTAAAGAGAGTTTGTATCATTCTATAAGAAACTAAAAAAGTTAGCTGCCCCAACTTGCCCCATTTCGAAACAATGTGGTTTTAAAAAGCTCATTTTATAAAAAAATTAGCGACGTAAAAGATTCAAACGTTAATTTATGTTTGAAAGTGACCGAAAACAGCTTTTTTTTATCAATAAAATTTTATCATTTTTAAATCTTGATTTTCTCCTTAAATGCAAAACCTTTCAATTTAATTTTCTATATATACAAAGATAATAGATAACTTTATCTTAAATTATGAAAATTTTTGAAATATGTATTTATACATATTTCAAAAAACTGTATTTTGGCCAAATTTTAAGAGTTTTTAAATCACTGTGCAGTGGGGAGAACATAAACTTTTTCTCTAATTCTATAAATTTCCATAACTCGTTGTGATCTTTCCTGAGTTTCAGTGTTATTCTCCTCTTGAATTGGTAGATGGCAGATGTACTTGTTTTTTTAAGAAACAGGTAAAAATTCCTCATTTGATCCTATCGTTGGTGTTGCATTGTACCAAAATACCGCTAGTAATGGACATATTTGTGCCTTCGCAGCTGTTCGTTTTACTGTGCTCTGGTTACGCTCCACAATCCCATTTCCTTGATGCTCCACAATCCCATTTCCTTGATCCTTGATGTCTATATGCACATCTATACTTCTTTTTTACTCACCATTTTTGACATGTTTGAAAACTCACTAGATTTAAGCACTGCTCCATTACCCATCAACAGTTCTTGCGGTGGGCCATGTTCTCTAAATATGGATTCCAATTAACTTACTACACTTTTGGTATCTTCGCGAGGCAACTTTCTCTAAACTGCAAACCAACTAGGTCCACAGTCAATCATTGTTAAATATAGCGACCCTTTATAGTGAGTCACATCACAAGCAATTCGATACCATGTATGTGGTACATCTAGCACTCCATTTTCCCATTTTATTGGTGCTGGATCAATTGAATTACATTGACAACATTTGCAAACACATTCTTCAGCAATACTTACTCCACATAGTTCTTTAGTATTTATTCGTGAAAACTCATTTAACCAAGTCTTTTGTACTCTGGTCAATATGTCAACTTTGTTTTTGGAGGTTGGAGCCCTTTTCAATGTGATGTTTATATTATATTCTTTTACTAAGTCTTGCAATAGAGAAAGTCTTCTTTTAATAAGCATTTCTGATAATCCATTTGATCGAACCCTATGACTTTCAGTCAGTATACTTTTTAACCATCCATGAACTGTTACTGAACCAGTGAATACAAACAAATTCTTTATATCCCAATTAGCAGTTAGGTTTATTCCATGCACCACAGCATCTAATTCAGCAATATTAATATGCATGACATCATTTATACTTCGAAGCCAGGCTGCATCCTCAATTATTGCGCCAAGTTATTCTATAGCAACCCCGATTGCCATGCTGCTTGCACCACACCACACATTGCTCCATTTTGAATCCCTTCAGCATTCCATTTCCCTCTCACAGAATCAATAACTTCCAATCGGCACAATATTTCGATCAACAATGACTGAGCTTGATCTCTGATTAGATCATCCCAAGCATCTCCTTGACTATGAAGTTTTATAAAACTGCAGACAACTCTAAGTCACCCTCCAACGTGATAGCGACCTAATAAGTGTCCACATATTAAAAAAAGGTTTCGTGGTATAACTTTTTTAGTTTTGATCTTGTGACTTTGGAATGATGTTTCCAGGTTTCCAACAAAGCTCTTTTTTTTCATTTCTAAATAGTTGCAAACCCAACAATCGTGCAGTATCACATTGCTCCGGCTCTTTGGTTACCAATCCATAACGCAACAAATGTTTTACGACCTTTTCAACTGATGTCTTTTCCAAATTAACAATTATATCATCAATGTAGTGTCAGTTGCTTCACTAATACCTGCATCAAGATTTAACACACTGCCTAAGATTGAAGACATTATTTTTGGAGGAGAATTTAACCCAACACCAAGACGTGTAAGATTGTATTTTTCTTCTTTGTAGACTACCCTCTGATGCTCCAACAAACTCGGGTCGATGTGTATTTGCATATAGGCGCATCTAAGATCAAGAATTGCAAATTTGTCAACAACAGTTCTCCATTTTCTAACTTTTCATCACATGCGTCACTTGAGGCATTATGTGAATTAACATACTGATATAATGTTACTGTAGCTTCTCCCTCTGTTTTCACAAATTCTCCATTAACAGCGAACACCATTAGTTTATTTCTTCTAATACGAACACCGGATTTTTGAGTCATGTTGTTTGAAATTATAGTTTAAGTACATCCACTGTCAACCAGTGTTTTACCTGCAAAGATGTTCACCTGCACAGTGCATGTTGAAAGCACTGTTAGTTGTTATTTGCTGTAGGGAAACAGCTGGCGCTGGCGATTCCCCATTTGAGTTTCCCTGATGCAACAAACAAAATCTTGCAATGTGTCCAGATTTTCCACATCTGAAACATTTTATTCAATCACTAACCATTTGTTTCTTTGAAAAACAGATTCGGACAATATGTCCAGGCTTGCCACAATTGTAGCAGTTAAAATCAGTAGCGGATGGTTTCTTAACATTTTTATAGAACCCAGAGATTGTTGTTGAAACATACTCTTCTTTTGTTGCTTCCTTCATGAGTACTCTTGCATGGTTTAATGCATCCTGTAAACTGATCCCAATTATTTTCACTTGCGCTCGTAGCTGCTTTATAATTTCACTTGACAATCCAGTTATGAACGCTCTTGGCAATAATTGTTCGCTTTCAATATTGGCAAAACCCATAAGTTGACGCAAACTGGCCAAATACACATCAACAAATTCACCGTCATTCTATCTCTGATCTCTTATAAGTTTAAAACTATCAACTGAAAATGTGTCTAGTAGAGCTTTTTCAATGTCTGCAGCGAAGATATTTTGGCTCTCCCCAAGTTGCTCATATAATGCAAATGCACTGCCTACAAGAAGCAAAGGAATGATCAATGAAAGATCTCCCATCTTTTGCAGCTCTCCCACCAGTTTGATCTTTTTCAGCCACACCACAACCATCTCCAGATCCATCAAATTTTCCAATCATTTTCGCCATGGATGCCATACTGCCGAAATAGCTTGTGATTACAAAAACTTTGTTTACTTTTATTTTGACTTTGTTTATTAAATTCTATTTACAGCTTTTATACAGAAACAAAAATTCTCAAGGGAGTAATTATATACAAAAATAGCTTATGACTTGACTAATAATTTACATCAATTAACTTTAATAATTTAATGACTAGAATTTTATAAACGTAACAATAAAGTTTTATAACGATCAGCTATTATCAAAACTTTCTTTTAAAAACACTTGAAGCTGGACAGAAGGCTGAGATAATCAACTCCTTGTCTAATAGTGTGTGTCAGGTTCATTATTATCATTACAGAATATCTTCTGAAACAAAGCGGGATCTTACTGAAGAGTATTCTACAGAAGAGTTGATGAAAGATCTACAACTTATGGCTGCTGTCCAAGCTCAATTTAATGGAGTTGTTGGAGAAGGAACATGTTAGTTATATAGAAACTTTGCCAAAATGTGTCAGACTTAGAATTAATGCATTAAAAAACATACAAGTTGATTTTGCCAAAATTGAAGGTAAATTTTATGAGGAAGCTCATTTATTAGAAATGAAGTATGCAGAAATCTTTAAACCTCTTTATGATAAACGAAAGGATATTGTCAATGTTTTCTATGAACTTACTGAGGAGGAATCTAAGTGGGTTGAACCAAGTAAAGAAAGTCCTGAGGAAGCAACAAAGATTAATGAAAAATCAGACAAAGAAAAATTAGCTGAAAAAGTTTTATCTAATCTAAAAGTTGATGAAAATACTAAAGGAATTCCAGAATTTTGGTTGACTGCTATGAAAAATGTTGAAATACTTAGTGAAATGATCCAGGAACATGATGAGCCGATTTTAAAACATCTTATTGAATCAAACTTTTGTTTACTGGGAAAGCAGAAGGCGATACAAGTGATTCAACAATGGGTTTTGTTCTAGAATTTTGTTCTTTTTTGTTTTCTCACCAAATGAATACTTTACCAATAGCGTTTCAACAAAAATTCTCGAGGGCGTAATTATATACAAAAATAGCTTATGACTTAATTAATAAATTACATCAATTAACTTTAATAATATTATGACAAGAATTTTATAAACATAACAATAAAGTTTTATAACAATCTGCTATTATCACAGAAATTATGTGAACAATTGCATAAAACATAATTTTATCAAAATTTTAAACTCACATCCCAGAATACAAACATATTTTTCGCATCAATGCCAAAATCTTTTACTTTCTCCTTAAAAAAAAAAAAAAAAAAAAGATTATAAAACCAACATACAATTAAGGTGTTTTGCTTCTAATCTACTAAGCATAAACAATACACAAAACAACACAAAAAAAGGGTAGAAAACAAAGTTAAAGCGTACGGTGTTAGTTGAGACAGCAACAAAGTGTTTTGCCACAGAAGACTCCTAAAAATTAACAGAAGTATAAAATTTAAACTAAATAAATTATAATAAACTTTTTAATCAAAAATTTAAAAAAAATATACGGCATTTAAATAACTGATTTTTATTATTTGATAATAAAAATTGAATAAATGTAAAAAAAATTACATCATTAGATGATTGAAGTAACCACGATTTTGCTGACTGTGCATTTGTCATGGTTTCAATAGTTGTAAATGTCTATAAACATAAAAAACATCAATATTATGTACCTATATGTAAATATATATATAAATATATATAAATATATATATATATATTTTAGATTATTCACCTCCCCAAAGCCCAAGGGGGGCCACTACAGTCAAGGAGGCTACTCATTTTTGTGTGTTTTTTTTCAACTCTTTTAACTCCAAAACACAAACCTAGCCGAACAAGGCCGCTGCGCCGAGAAACTAAGTTGAGCGCGGTACTTCCAGGGACGTGGTGGGAGTCGAACTCGGAACCTCTCGCTTACAAAGCGAGCGCTCTTACCACTACACCACTACCGCATCTATATACACACATGTATATATACATATATATATATATATACATATATACACACGGACACACACAGATATATATATATATATATATATATATATATATATATATATATATATATATATATATATATATATATATATATATATATATATATATATATACAGTATGCAAAAAAAATAATCGTACACTTAAAAAAAAATCATAATTTTAAAATTTGCATCAAAAAAATGAGTTTTCTGTTCATTTACTTGGTTTTTTTTGTTGATAGCTTGATAAGTAATGTTTTAAGAATTTATTTCTGCATTGGTGAATGAATTGTCTTTCAAACCTATTGAATTTTACACAATGGATTTAATGATGCATAAAATTAAATGCAAAAAAAATAATCGTACAGTTCAAAAATAATGTCAAATTCATCAAACTTCGTGGAGATTAGTATCGAGTGAGGACTCCTTTGGTCTTGATGACCTCAGCTAGACGATTTGGCATTGAGTTGACGAAATTTTGGGTCACTTCTGTTGTTATATTACCCTATGTGCTTAATATAGCTACTTTCAAGTCCTCTTTGCGTGTAAATGCTCGATCGCCAATTTTTCTGTCCAAAATATACCACAAATTTTCTATTGGATTTAAGTCCGGACTTTGAGATGGCCATTCCAAAATATTGATGCTATTTGTGTCAAAGTATACCTTTGTTTTCTTAGCGGTATGCTTTGGATCGTTATCCTGCTGGAGTATGAAATCGTTTCCCATTCTCAATTTTTTAGCAGATGGTTGCAAGATGGCTTTGAGAATTTCACAATACATTGAAGCATCCATTTTATCATCAATAAATGTCAATTTCCCCACTCCTTTCCAACTCATACTACCCCAAACCATCACATTTCCTCCTCCATGCTTTACACTACCTTGCAAACAACTTAATTTATAAGCTTCTCCTTTTTTTCGCCACACCTTCTGGACTCCATCCGATGAAACAAGGTTGTATTTTGACTCATCTGACCACAAAATATTTTTCCAATATGATATCGGCATTTTTTTGTACTTCTTTGCAAATTTCAATCGACATTTCATTTGTTTTGCAGTTAAAAAAGTTTTTTTTCGAACTACTCTACCTCTGTATCCATGTTCTCTAATACAATTTCCGATTGTTTGAGGAGTCACTGTGATGTTGTGATCTTCTTGAACTTTTAAAGCTAATTTAACTGCCGGAACAAATCTATTTTTTTTTCACATTAATGATAATATTGCGATCAATTGCACTAGTGGTCTTGCGTTTTCGTCCTCAACCAGCCACACTAGCAACGATTCCAATCAGATCATGCTTTTTATCAACTGAGGACACTGTCGTAAAAGGAATTCCTGTTTCTTTTTGTATCTGGCGGTAGGATTTTCCTTGATTTTTCAAATCAACAACGAGGCTCCGTTGATGGAAAGACAAATGTTTTTTTTTACTCCATTTTGCTGAAATACTATTTAAATATACTTTATTTTATTTCTAGGATGAAAGTGTATTTAAAAAATTACTACTTTCAACTTTACTTACTAGTTTGATTGTTCAGTTCGCCTGATTAACTTTAAAAAAACGACCTATTTTATTAGTGTACGATTATTTTTTTTGCAGTCAATTTTATGCATCATTAGATCAATTGTGTAAAATTCAATAGGTTTGAAAGACAATTAGTTCATTAATGCAGAAATAAATTCTTAAAATATTACTTAATAAAATATCAAAAAAAAATTCCAAATAATTTAACGGAAAACTCATTTTCCTGATGCAATCTTAAAAATTATGATTTTTTTTTAAGTGTACGATTATTTTTTTTGCATACTGTATATATATATATATATATATATATATATATATATATATATATATATATATATATATATATATATATATATATATAAAACTCCTAACTGGTTGTCAGATTTTTCCGTATTTTGTTGACACAAAAAAAATTTTGTGTCAACAAAATTTTTTTATTTTTTTATTACTTGATAGACTGCCTGCCCCAACCAAACCCTCAGTTGATGTAGCAGCACTCCGTTGCGAATCAGGCTATTTGTCAGTGGATGTAGCAGCATTCTGTTGCGAGTCAGGCTGTTTGTCAATGGATGTAGCAACACTCCCTTGTAGCAGCAGGATATAAGATAGTCGATGTAACAACACTCCGCTTATGATTTACAGTAAAAAAAATAAAAACAAAAACAATTTATTAAAAAAAAAAAAAAAAAACATTGTTTATATTTTTAAAAACATTCAGAATGTTTTAAAAACATTCAGGTCAATTAAATTTGGGTTATTGCGGTTTTTTAAAAAAATGAATAATTTCCAATCAAATTAATGGTTTTAACTTTATGCCAACACAGAAATGTTGGATGAAAGTCGAAAGTAATTAAAAGTGACGTATTAGTTGTCAAAAGAATCATTTTTTACCTTAACGTACTCCCAAATGCAACAATTTTAGAACTATATATATAGATATATATATATATATATATATATATATATATATATATATATATATATATATATATGTATATATGTAATAATAACTATTAAGATATATTTAATTACACAACTAAAAGTTTTATGCAATAGCGATATAGCAATCATCAGATGTAACAACAACAACAAAAGTAACGACAAAAATTATATATAAATATAAATTATATATAATATATTATATCTGCGTTGATGACATTTAAGTTTTTAATTAGAAATTTATTTTTATAGCACTTTGATGCAAGTTCGGTTCGTTTATGGACCAAATATAATGGTGACATAATAATCATAATAATGTGGCATTTTCCTGTCAAGCATAAATTGCAATTTACCACCAGGTTTGAATGGCTTCGCTTGATCGAGAATGTTCCATTTAGGATACGTTCTAAACCCTTATTTTTGCATTGCCATACAAATATTAAAAGTTCAGCAGAGTTTGTCTTACTTTCATAAACAAAAGAGTTTTTATGTTTATATCACCTGTCTTTAAAAGTTTTTTTTTTTGTTAAACCCTTCTGTTTCATGGTGAGTTTTTACATTGCAAATGAAAAACGGTTTTTTGTAAGACATTTTCCAATGAGCATTTTTTAATTGCATATATATATATATATATATATATATATATATATATATATATATATATATATATATATATATATATATACATGCATTTTTTTTTTCATTATTTTTTTTACTTTTTTACTTTTTTATTTATTTTACTTGAAAAAAACTTATACTTCTAATCTATTTTAAAAATGTTTAATTTTAAAACACTTGTATTTATTTCTTAAAACATTCATAATACAACATTATCGTCAAATTTTTGCTTTCTCACAATTGTTTTTTTTTTATTAAGGGGATGAGAGGCAATTGTTTATAGGCGAATATCTTTACAGCTTTCCTAAAAACTTTCAACAATTTTTAATTTAACATTTTGGATTTAGAAGTATAACGATTTTCTTTGCTACTCATAAACTTGTTAATGGTTTCTAATCAATGTTCAATCTAATGATTGATGATCAATCTATAAAATTAATGATAAAAAATTTATTTATTTGACACTATAAATAAATAAGCAAATAGTTGAACATAAAAAAGTAACTTAAATTAAATTTAATAAAAAGAATTTTCTTTTGTTATACATCTGGAGGGACATAAGACCTTAATAATTATAGACCTATTTCACTTTCATGCATTTGTTGTTGTGCCATGGAAAGAATTACTAACTTGATTATCATTAAGTACTTTATTCACCATAACTTAATAGCCAATAATCAACATGGTTTCCTCAAGAAATGTTCTACTTGTACAAATCTTTCAGAATGTGTAATTGATTAGAGTATTGCTCTAGAAAAACATCTAACAACAGATGTTGTTTTATTGACTTTCAAAAGGCATTTGATTCTGTATCTCATCCAAAATTATAACCCAAATTTGTGCTGTTTAACATAAAAGTTAACTTATTAAATTGGATTGCCACATTTCTTACCAATAAGTATCAACAAGTTAAAGTTGGAAGTTATCAAACTCAACTCTCATTGTTATCGGAGTTTCTCAGGGTACTGTGTTAGGTCCAACATTACTCTTACTATATCTCAATAATTTAATCGCTACAGTTAACTATCTTAATTGCTCATTAAAGCTTTATGCCAATGACATCAAGTAAAACAGTTCACTTTGCAATATGGAACATAGCCACCACTTAGTTAATGCTCTTGATAACGTTGTACCTTGGTCAGAAACATGGCAACAATTAATTTAAAGTGTTTTGTTCATTTGTTCATTGAGAAAACTTAAACTCTAAGTTTAAGTTAATACATTTTATAAGTTTAAGATTATCAGATTATACTTTAGCTTTGTCTTCTAAGCCAAAAGATCTTGGTGTAACTCTGAATTCTCACCTTTACTATAAAAAACATATTTCAAACCTTACAGGGATAACAGATGTTGATTTCCAACATACTGGAAAACAAGATTTGATAAGACAACTCCAGAGAACACTTCTGCAAGACTATGGTAGACAGATATGTTGTCCGGAAAACAAGCTGTAGTCTAAGAAGAAAGTCACCTTAGTCTAAGAAGAAAATCACCTTAGATACAGATGCTGGAGTGATATGAATGTCAAGCAATGGATCAACCTATTTGACGGCTTTATCAAGTAGGATGTGATTAATGGAATCAAAAGATGATTGATGAAAAGTTCTTAGCAAACAATTCAGCTTTGTTTTTAGGTGAGGAAACAAAATCTGAACCTTGCAAGAGAGGAAAAATAACAGACTTGCCCTTATTATAGATGCTGTTAAAGATTCTCCCATAAGTCTCTGGAGCCTAATTTTTAAGATGAAATACGAGATTTAGCGACCTGGGAATAGCGAGCTTTGGCATTAGACAAAATTTTTAAACAATGGTTTCTAGCAATAGTAAACAGACAAGAGGGAATAAAAGATTCCATGCCAGCCTGAATTCAAGAAGTTACACGAGAAGCACATTTTTCAGCAGGAAGACGAAAGATGTCTACCAAAGAGCCATTAATGGAAAAGACAAACAAAATCTTAACAAATTGTAAACCAGTAAAATAAAAACATAAAATTAATATATTTTTTTAATTTTGAAGCATCTAAATTAATTGCTCAAACCTACTGATTTAATTTTGAAGCGTCTTAATTAATAGTTCAAAGTTAATAATTTCTTTGATATTACTACAATGGTGTTGCACTTAGGATGATTGAAAATTGGATTTTTGAGGCCACGTAATGATACAAAGACTGTAAGTACAATGTTGGATGAAAGTTCAAATCCTTTTAATAGATAATTTTTTTTAAACAATGTTCATTAATAATTTTTTCAATAAAATTTTATGCTTTTATTTTTGTTTTATCTGGTTTCATTTCTGGTTTATCTTTTATTAGTTTTTTCTGGTTTTTCTTATCATTAGTTAAAGGGATCCCAAGTACTGAGACATGTTATGTTTATTTTGTAAATAAACATTAGAAAATAAGTTTTGAGTTTATCAAAATTACCAAAACAAATTATTTATTGAGATATTAACAATCTTTATTAAAAAAAAAAAGAATCAAAATCGAAGAACCTTAAAGAAAAAAAAATGGTGTTCAAAATTATAAAGTTTTTCACTAATATTTCAATAAATAATTTGTTTTGGAAAATTTAAGTAACATCAAACTTATTTTTTAAGGATTATTTAATATATGAACTTAACCTGTCACTTGATTTGATGAAATTAAACTTGATGACCTGTCACTTGATTACATTGATGATTACATTAAACTTATTTAAGGATTATGGAGCGCACGCCTTTCCTGAGTAGACTTGTTTATATAACAATTTAAAGCAAAAAGATAATAAGATAAATAATAAAAACGAAAAAAAATTATTACTTTAGAAGCAACAATAAACATTGTAGTGGCTGGATTTAAATTTTTTAATGTCTCAGCAATATGAGTACCATCGATGTTTGATACAAAATGAGCTTTAGGCCCATCACAAAATGACTTCAATGCTTCAGTGACCATCAAAGGACCCTAGTAAAATGTATTGCACATATACAAATTTTATGTATAAATTTAAACCATATAATACTTTTTTAATAGACAAATAATTATTTAAAATAGTTAAATATTAGATATTAATATATATATACAAACATAAAAACCAAAGTGTGCAAAATGTTTAAATACAAATGTATTAGTCAACCTAAATCTGCAGTAGTAGTAGTAGTAGTAGTAGTAGTAGTAGTAGTAGTAGTAGTAGTAGTAGTAGTAGTAATAGTAGTAGTAGTGGTAGTATATATGTAGTATTCATCTCCCATGGCTCCAGAGCAAGCCAATAATATTAAGGAAGCTACTGAATTTTTTTGGCAACTTATTTGCAGCTCTCTCTAACCTAACCAGAGGTGTAGGGTGGGGTGTTTGTCTACTACCACATAAAGTAGTGTCTGGCAACATATTGTTAGACACTACTACAACATTGCTTGACAAATATGTTATTTTAACTTTTTATTTATTTTTGACTTTTTGTTTGTTCTTTAAGTTTGATTAAACTATTATTTCTTGTTTTGAAGAACAAGCTGTTCTTTACAAACATGTTCATTAAATCTCGAATTAAAAAAAATTGATCTATTAACTTAACATTATTGCACTTGATAACTTGATAACAGATTTAATTTATTAAGGAAGACAGTAGAGCGTGTTGTTGTTATTCTATCAAAATCAAATATTGTTGAAATTTAAAAATCTGAAGCCGCTAGCCATGTAAAATTAATTTGTTTAGCACTTCATTATACAAATTTATTTATTTACTTTTTATTTTTTTAATCAAGTTTCAAACTTTGTTTGAAATACTTTCATACTTTTTTTATCCCGCTTTTTTTTTTTTCATCATTAAAAAAGTAACAAAGTTTTTAATTATTAAATAAAAAAAAAAGTTTATGTTTTTTTTTATTGCCAACGTTTTAAACAATAGAAACATTTTAATTTAATATAAGAGAAAATGTTTTAAACAACAGAAACATTTTAATTTAATATAAGAGAAATAAATAATTATCAAACTCTACTTTTTAATACCAACGCATTTGAAAAATTTTGATATATATATTTAGTTTTTTACTTTTTTTTGCTTGCATTTCTCTACTTAAATGAATGAAACAATTGAAACAATAAAAAAAAGAATTGAAAAAAAACAAACAATTGAAACAATGGATTAGAAAAACTATTAATTTAATTACAAACAATGTGCAGTAATTGAAAAATTACAATAAAAATAAAAAAAGATCTTAAAAAGTGTTAAACTTTTGTTTCAATGTGAAAATAGTAAAATAAAAATTCTTTAATTTTGCAAAATAACTTCATTACTTTAAAACTATTAAGTTTAAACTAATGTAAGTTAATATCATGAAACAGGGCTTTGACAAAATCATTTTATCAGTTATATTGTTAAATCAGTTATATTATCAATCAAATGATAGGTTCAGATTTGAGCTAGTATTATATTCTTATGACTTTTTAAATTATATAACCTGATATCATGAAAAGAAGACTTTGAACGACAAAAAATTATAAATGTTAGATATAATCATACAATGTTTTTTATTTATTAATATATTTAATATATTACAAACATATTGGCAAAACAATTGAATTGAATTGTTTTTAAAAACTCTTTCTTCGATTGTGTAACTATAAATACTTTTTCCCATTTGCCTACTTGATTTTTTCTTAATTTTTACCTTTTGCCAATAATAATTACAGATGATAGTTAATCCCCTCTCATTTATTAACTTTTAGCTTAAGTTTAATTTGAACAATTTCTCTATACATGGTTATATAAACTTACGACAATTTATATACGAGTAATACCAACTAAGATTCACAAATATAAAACAAAAACCTAAAATGTTCAGACGTTTAAAACTTACTAAATCAGATCCACCTATCCCAATGTTAACAATATCAGTAATTGATTCTCCAGTATATCCTTTCCATGAACCACTGCGTACTTTCTAAAATAAAAAAAATTACTATCTATATACCTAGTAACATGATCACTATTGGTATAAAAACCCAGAAAATCAGGAAATATTGGAATAAAAACCAAGGAAATAAGATTCAGAAAGTTTTCTAAACTAAGCATGGACATCAATCAATCATCACAGGGAGTCAAGTGGTTAATACTTCCGTAATACCCTTCATTGGATGTTTGTTAACCAGCTCTATCTAATTGAACTGTTAGGCTCCAGCAAACTGTAAGTCCATACCACCCATTAAGTAGTTACAAAACTTTTTAGTTGCAGATCTTAAAGAACATTTACATGCTAGCACCAAATCCTATTAAAATGGATTGGGATGATGCACTCTTAAAATGGTACAGGTGATTAGAACCACCTTTTTAGAGACCTATTGTATAGAATATTACGCATACAACCAATAACATCATTTAATATTCTTGTCATTGAAAAGGGCAGGAGAAGTTGATAAATTTTAAAATTGTCAAAAAGTAGGTTTATTTTTCCTTATACTCATACTTATCTAAGATGCTACCACTACTATCTGATTTTATCTTCACGATTATCTGATTTTATCTCCACCACTATTATCTAATTTTATCTCCATACTATTATCTGATTTTTTGAAAATGTTTTTACAATCACATACATTGTCTGAAAATTTCCTTTGGCAAAAGGTCATAACTTTACTCATTGATGTTTATAAATGGTATGTTCATTGATGTTTGTGAATTGTATACAAAAAAAGCTTTAACTATAGATTATAAAAATTTCTCAGTTGATAAAATAAATCATGGCAAATAATTTTTTTACAAGAAATATCATAATAAACAACTATTATTTAACAAATATTTTTGTATTTTTAAGTGTTAGCAATAATGAAACAACATATTTTGAAAAAAAGTATCCCAGTGGGCACAGGACCTAAATAAGACGTCTTTTGAACGTTCAAAAGACGTCCAAAACGTTCAAAAGACGTCTTTTTTACGTCCTGTGTCCACCGGGATATGCTATGAAAACTGCTATGACAAGAAATAAAGAGAAATCTAAATAAATGTAAAAATGCTTAACCCTTTTAACTTGTTTTCTTAAAAATTACCCTTTTAATGAAAACCAAAAATAAAAGAAGAAAATAAAATTAAAACTGTTAATATTAAAACCAACATTTAAACTTTTTGCAAAATATTAAAAAAAATGCAAATAAAACTTTTTAAACATTCAAAAGTATAATAACAAATTTTAGACAAAAAATGGTTGTCTAGTTGTACATTTTTGATATAAAGGGTGTCAAAATTGTGCTTTAGATTTTTAGAATTTACGTCCCTGTGCTTTGCCTCCGTCGACATCAAGTCATTTCTGGTTAAACCCACAGTGAAAGTGCTTTGTATTTGATTTATGTTTATCTTAGATTTAATGGTATTTTTTATCTTGTATGTCTCACCTACAGTATTTGCTTAAGTACCATGGTTTTTACATTTTGTTTTTTGTTTCTTTTGTTTTTTAGTATAATATTGCATTGGCGAACTGGTCTTGGGTTTTGCATTTTATTCTCTTGTCAATCACTCAACTCTATTTCACAATTTAAAAAACGTCTTTTTGACTATTTGTTAGAAAAATTTAAAATGTTAGGCTCATTATAGATTATTATTGCTATTGTTATTACTATTATTATTATATGCAATGTACTATTTACAATACAAATACTATTTACATTTTATTTACATTTTTATTACTGCCATTATTACTAATTAATATTGTTTAATATTTTTCAATGCTATTATTACTATTATTATTATTATGGTTGTTGTTGTTGTTATTATAATTACTAATATAATCAATATTATTGTCATTATTATATTTAATTGTATTATTGATATTATGATTTAATAATGTTACTGATATTATCATAGTGTTCCTTGTTAAATTTACTTTATTATTATATGCTATTATTATTTAATTGGTGTTTACCTTTATTTATGTTTATTATATATGTTTTATCTCGACTTGTCTTTATTTTTATATTTATAGATTAGTACTCATACTATTAGTAAACAAAAATGTAAAAACAAGAAATGTAAAACTTTTTTTTCAGAATATTGTTGATGTTGTTATGATATTTTAACATTATATTCAAATTGGTGATTACCCATGTCAAAAAATGTGATTTTTGACTTAAGTTTTTTTAACTTTTGATTGTTTATATGATTTTTTTGTGTTATTGATGTTTTTTGTCATATAAATAATCAAAAATTGAAGCCAAAAGATGAAAACAGCAATAACTTGTACTTTTATGAAGAAAGTATGAAGTAGCAAAACAAAAATACTTTAAGCTTAAGTTAAGCTAGTTCAGAACATCAAATATGACTTGGCATGTATTTTTAAGGTATTTCTACCTTTATATAACAACAAATATAATAAAACAAACTCAATTTAAATTGTTACGTTAACACTACATCTGTTTTTATTTCTGTTTTTGATATTTTTATAACATCATTTAACAATATCCAAACTTTTTCTAAAAATATCAGTTTTGCAAAAATTTGGAAAAGTTTTAGATGTTGGGCTTTTCTGTGGTAAAATTCATCTTATAGCAATGATTATTGCAATGAAAGCTACATTTTAGTTGTTGAAAAAAGTAGCAAGAAATAGGGTAGGGTATAATATGAACAATATATAGTTTTAATATATAACATAATATACAATATAATATAATGTATGTATATATATATATATATATATATATATATATATATATATATATATATATATATATATATATATATATATATCTTATATATGAATACGGTAATGAATAGTGCGCATAGTTACGCCTAATGTTAGTGTTGTTAATTTTGCGGTTACATTTGCCATGCGGTCTTTCGAGTAAAGTCAGCTGGCAAATTGGAGATGATGTACTTTTATTCTATTTTTTTTTTGATGATGTACTTTTATTCTATTTTTATTTTATATATTTAGAGTTGATGTTGTTCATTGTTTAAAACAAAAGTTTAAATAATCGTTTGTTTGTTGTTGGTTGTTTTTATTTTTCTAATTTTTATAGCCTGTTTTCAATTTTTAGAAGAAGTTAGAAATAAAATGTCTGGTAAAATAGTTTTTTTAGTACAATCTAAATATGAATACTGTAATTTATCTAATCTTCTAAATATGAATACTGTAATTCAATAATGTTAGTGTCGTTTCACTTTCTTTTTTAATAGAGAACTTTCTAGGCTTTTCTAAAAGCGTTTCTTTACTCCACGCGGTCTTTCAAGCAAGGTCTTCCAGCCGATTAGAGCTGATAAATTTTTAGTTTCAAGTGGAACTGATGTTGTTCATTGTTTAAAAACTAAAATTTGTTTGTTGTTCGTTGTTTTTATTTTTCTATTTTTTTTTTTTAGAAGAAGTAAAAACTAAAATGACTGGTAAAAAAAAATTTTTTAGTACAATGTTTCTTTTTTAGTAAAGTGTTTCAGTTTTGTCTTCAGTCTTTTTAGATCATTTTAAGCAAGTATTGTTTCATTTTTTTAGAGCAGTTAGAAGGAGCTGAAGGCCTTTTTAGTAAGTATAAAGTGTATAGTAGTTTATTTATAGTTTATATTAGTAACATAGTTATATTAGTTTATTTATAGTTTATATTAGTTTATATAGTATAAAGTAGTTTATTTATAGTTTATATTAGTTCAAGTTTTTTATTTATCGTTTATATTAGTAAGTTTATTTATAGATTATAGATTAGGATTAATGAGAATACAAATTTTTTTTTAGACAGGGTAGCTGACAGCGACTTAAGTAAGTTTTATCATTTAGATTTTATTTGAGTACAAATGTAGCATTAGCAATGTTATTGTATATAATTTCATCTCAATTTTTATTTTTAGACAGACAGGTAGAACTCAGTAAGGACTTAGATTTTGTAGATTTAAAAACTTCTTTTGAATATTCTTTTAAAGCATTGAATATGTTTTAAATATTTTAATAAATTTTGTCATTTAGGTGTGGTAGCATCATCAGTTGGTGCAAGTGGTAGTAATGTCTTTTTTTTTTTTTTTTACAGCAAATAGTAATGTCTTTTATTTTATTTTAAAAAGAATCAATAAATATTGTTTATTTAAACATAATCATCAGCATAAAATAGATAAGATAGATAAAATAGTTTTTTTATTTAATATATTTTTTTATTTAGTTATAACTTCAGTTGCACCAGCCACAACAGGTAACTTCGTACATTTATTTTAATATACTTGAATTACATTTGTTACTTAACTTTTCAAGCAATAAATATTGTTTATTTCAACATTATCGTCAAGATTATATAAATAAACTTCTTATTTGATAATATATTTTAGTTGCTTCTGGATCAACTTTAAATAATGGTAACTCATTAATTCATATTTTATTATAGATAAATGTAGATAAAAAAATGTGTGTTGGAAATTTAGTAGATTTAAAAGCAGTAAGCTTTTTTCTAAAGGTTCTTTCTATTTTTGGATTAAATCCACTATCACTACATTTGTTCTATGTTTATATAATGTTCTTTAATAATTTTTGTCATTTGAAAAAAAATATATCAATGTTAAATTACACCAGGTTGTCGAAAATAGTTATAGTTTAATGATAATGTTGTAAACTGTTAGAGCAGATTATAGATCTTTGATCTATTTAATCTATTTAATAACCTACTACCAAAGGGAAAATTTACTATCAGTTGTTTGTTTGTTTTTCTGTTTAGTTGACAACAATGAAGAGAGAGGTAGTATGTTTAAAAGGATTTTTAATTTTTTATAAAGTAACGAAAATGTTTTTTAAAATATTGTTGTTGACTTGAAAGTAAAACAGTAGGTTTTTATATTTTTATACAATTAGCCCAAGAACTTATAGTTCTATAGTAACTAAGGTAATACTTAAAATTATATTGTCAATAGTAGAGAAGAAATTTAAAATTCTCAGTAAGACAGCTTCTTATTATTTTACCTCAAGTTAGTTTAATTAAAATTTATTTTCTTTAGTTGATCAAGAGAGAGCTAATAAAGGTATTAGTTACATTAGTTTAGTAAATTTATTTTTAAAAAGTTAAGTAGATATTTTAATGTCTATACATTTAAGTGCTTTTATTGTTTAGACACAGAATTGAAGACTGAAATAAGTCAGTGTTTTTGCTATTAGATAATTGTTAATAGGAATTTGTTTATTTGTACTGTAACTGGAATTTTAAAACTTCAAGTACTAAAGCTTTATTTTCTTTTTTCTTTTAGGAGAGTTGGAAAAAAAACTAAGTATAAATTATGTGATTAGTATAGTTAAATAAGGCATTTATATCTGTACACTCAGTAGTCCAAGTCAGTTGTCACATTTTAGAAATTTTCCAGGAGAGAGTAAATAGTAAAATAATTAGTCTTTATTGGCTTTTTTATTCTTGATGGTTAAATTTATGTTTTATTTAATTTGTTTTATTTAATTTGTCTTGAGGCACATGAAATATAATTTTGACAAAAATAAAAAGTTAAATAAAAAAAGTGAAAAGTCATTTCTGAACTACAGACGTTTTTCCTTTGAACATTGTGGGGACACCAGACCCTTTATATTGACCAAACTTTGTTTCATATTGTTGCAGGAAAACAGTCTTTATACCTATGTAGATACTGAAAAATTTAAAAAGGTCTCATACATAACTCATTTTCACAAAAAAGTGGATAACCGACCTTTGTCTTCTGAGGTACAGATATTAAAATTTAAAGTTTCTTTTAGTTTTGGTTTAGTTTATAGTTAATTTTAGTTTAGTTTTAATTAGTTTTAGCTTCAGTTATCTTTTATCTTACTTTAGACAACTTCATGGAAGAAATGAGGGGAATAGGTAAAAAAAATTATAGTTAAATATTTTTTTATATGTAAATATAATTCTATCAATTATATTCTGAGGTATATTTTTTGTCTTTAGTGTCTGGTAGAAGCATAACTAGTAGGGCTGTGTTTTAAATTTATATATTTTTTACGGAGAAATATGTGCAATAGGTGAAAGAATTATTTAATATAAATTTGGCATTTTTAAACTGTTTGCATTTTACTCATATTTTTATTAAAATTAAATTTCTCACAAGTTTAACTTTTTTTAATTTACTTTTTTTTAAATTATTTTTAGCATCCTCTTCATCCTGTGAAAATGGTGAGGTTTGCTTTATATTTTGATTAAAAAAAATTGTAAATATTTTTAAATCTTATTATATCCTTCTATTTGTAATTTTAAAGTCGTTAACATTTGAAGAGTACAAAAGATATCGCTCCCAACACCCAGGGCCTCTCTCGGAGAGGTCCTTCAATAAGTGGCAAAGTAATGGCGGTATGGATGAGCCATCCTTCAAATGGAGGGCTCATCCATACCGGGGTGTTGGGAGACACCGAAGAAAAAACAGCAACCAAAAGGTTGTAAATGTCTTCTATCAGTGAAGATATTTATAACTTTTTTGTTGCCGTTTTTTCTTCGGTGACTTTTTTTTATTTTAATTTTGTAATTTTTTTTTTAATTTGTAATTTTTTATTTTTTATAATATACTATTGTTTGTATTTGGTTTGTTTTTGTCTTTTTTAATTGAAATTTTATTTGTTTTTCACCAATTAAACTTAAATATAGTTAAATTGATTCACTACCCAATCATCATAATAGGATGCTACATTCTATTTGTTAAAAATAATTAATTGGTAGTTTAATTTATTGAAAACACTGCTTTTAAAATTTACTATAAGCCAAGACTATTTAGCTATATAAATGCAATTTATTTATATCTATTTGATTTTTTATCTTTAATGTTTTTAGTTTGGTTCCTTGAAGCACTTTTTTTTTCTTTCTAATTAAAATATTTTAAATCTATTGTAATGTCTTTTAAATATAACTAAAGTTTACTAAAACCCAACGTGAAATAACGTCATAAAACAACACCGACAAGTTGCATCATGACAGCAGTTTAAGTATGACAACAGGCTACCAAACAGCAGGTAAATTGTTTTCCAGTTATTTTGTTTTGTTTTTCTTTTATGTCTACTTATCTGTTACAATTTTTATTTTAGGTTTGCCATATGACGCATTAATGCAATATAAAAGATCAAAGTTTACATATTTTTTACAATTTGTAATACACATTAGGGTAGAGCGATTTTGAAAATTTTTGAAATTTGATTTGCCTGAGCAGCAAATCAATATCTTTTGGTGAAAAAAGAACCTTACTCTTTTTTTTTATAGTTTAGATAAGTTCTTGAGGTTCCTCTTTGGATTCTAAATTTTTGATGGGTCCTAATATTGTTTAAATTTTTTTTTCTAAACTATATTAACTTGATACTTAAAAGAAGCAAAATAATATACTGATTTTGAAAATAATATTTGTTTTTATTAAAAAATTAAAATTAAAAAAGTAGAGTTGTTTTTTTCATCAAAAACCCCCGTCCTCAACAAAACGGGGGTTTTAAGGTATATTTTTGCAAGTATTTTTTTCACTAAAGAATTTTTCTAATAAATTTATTATTTATGAAACAAGCATTTTTTTCTGCTTTTTTTGAGTCCAAGGTTGATATGGTTTAGAAAAAAAAAATTCAAAATTATTAGGACCTGTCAAGAATTTAAATTCCAAAGAGGACCCTCAAGATCTCATTAAAATCAAAAAATATTTTTTTACTTTTATCTTATAATTAATAGACATTGATTCGTGCCTCAGTAATATTGGTTTTTACACTTTTTTTTTTTTGCTATGAATATCGCTCCACCCTAATACACATGTTTGATTGTAAATCGACTTTTTTTTGTTTGAAACGTATTTGTACTCAATTGCTTAGTTATTTATAATAAATTTATTTAGTTGTGTGCATTTATCGTTTTAAAGACAATTTCCTTTTTTAAAGAAACATGTATCAAGGGGATACCAAAAAATTAATAACTCATAAATAAATTACTTCACTTCATATTAATCTTATTAATTAAAGTTCATGTTATAAAAAATATAACAAGAATTTAGCTTTAATCTTTCGTCAATTTAAGGCATGATGAAGTGTTATTATTTTGTGTCAGTAACTAAAAACGTATTGTATTGAACTTAGTAATGTCTAGGAAAATGGCTCGGCCATACACTGATATGACCTATGTCAGTTGTAAATCACTCAAATAACGTTAAATAATTGGTAAATTAATTTATTTTAATTTTACAGATAGTTTAATTTTTTAATTTGAAGGAGTTTTTCTTACAGGGTATTAGTTAAGGTATCGCAACTTTAAATTGTGGAAAACAGCCACTATAAATATACATAACAGACCGACTGTAGCCCGTATTACGGGTTGCTTTCTGCTAGTATATATAATATATGGTGTAATACTGATGATGATGGTGAGTAATATAATATATGGTGTAATACTGATGTTAAATTGCAACATGAAATAAATAAATTCTAAACCTCTGAGAACTTTTTCATCTTTTTTAATACTTTGTTAACATCAGTCATTACCTAACAGAAATATAAATATGAAATAAGTAATCTCATTAGCATTACCTCACAGAAATTTAAATAAGAAATAAATAAAACAAAACAAGATTAAAAAAAAACAAATTAAAAAGAAAAGAAAAAAAAACTAAAAAACTATATATTTACATCTTTTCCATCAACAATTATTGGTGTGTTACTTCGATTTCGCAAAGCAATATGGAGAACAGCTCTATTCTAAAATATTTTTCTATGGTGTAGAAATAACTTGCAATTGAAAATATTTACTGGACTCTTTAATTTTATCTATAATATATTTATTATTATTTTATTTTAAATTACATTACTATTTTCAATTTTTTTTTTTTTTTAAAGGAGAACTTAAAAAAAAGTTAAGCATTCATTAATAATTTTTTAATTTGTTAAAAACTTCACATAAGAATTTGTAAAAAACATTTTTTTAAAAACATGAGAATAGGTGTATATAATACTTGATTATGCTTGGTGTAGAAGGAAATTAGATAATTTTCCTCTAGATAATACATAGCAGGAAAATTTAAAAAAATATTGCATAGAGAGAAAATATAAGATATTATTTTTTTTAATTTACTCAAAAGTCTCAAAAGTCTATTATTCGAATACATTAAAAACCTACTTGAAAAATGTCATAACAAAATGAAAAATTCAAGTTTGGGAACATTTAACAGCTGAGGTTTGGGAACATTTAACAGCTGAGGTTTGGAAACATTTAACAACTAAGGTTTGGGAACATTTAGAAGCTGAGGTTTGGAAACATTTAACAACTGAGGTTTGGGAACATTTAGAAGCTGAGGTTTGGGAACATTTAAAGGTTTATATCTAGGTCTTATACCATTAAAACAATTATCAAAGAACTGATTTAACATATTTAAAAACAATAGATATCTGACAACAAACCATTTCTTCTAAAAGTTTTCTGGAAACAATGTATTTAAAAATACATTGTTTTTATGGTTATACGGTTTGCAAAAGGATATAATATATTATAATATATATTATAACATAATATAATCATGCGTTTGGTAATAAAACAAGACAAACTTTTGAAGTACTGTTTAAAGAAACCAATTAACGATTAAGTAAAACTGAAAAAAATAAACGATTGAATAAAACTGAAAAAAAAATCTTATGGTTACTCATTTAAACTTAAATAAAGGAGTTTTAGTAATGCTCAGTAGACAAAAAAATGCTATACGAATTATTTCAAATGTAAATAGTTTAATACCCTCAAAGGTTTATTTAGTAAATTAAATATACTCAATGCTTATCAACTAAATATTTATCAGATACTCACTTTTATGTACAAAATTGGTAATGAAATGACACCTATAATAACTAATACCCTTTTTAACAAAAAAACGTTTACTCTACTAGATTTTCAAATCAGAACTACATTCAATTCAAAACGCATCAAAAGGCCACCAAATTCTCTATTGCAAATGGAGGACTCAAAATATGGAATACTAAACTAATAATGACTTTAAAACTACTACTTTTTTTAACAAATTTAAAACTAAACTTAAAAAAACTTCTTACAATGGACAAGAAATTAAGTTATTTCTTAATTAATTTAATAATAAAGTTATTTCTTAATTAAGTTAATTCTTAATTAAAGAAATTAAGTTATTTCTTAATATCTTAGATAATCTTATTCTCTTTTAATTTATTTACTTAATTATATATATATATATATATATATATATATATATATATATATATATATATATATATATATACATATATATATATATATATATATATATATATATATATATATATATATATATATATATATGTATATATATATATATGTATATATATATATATATATATATATATATATATATATATATATATATATATGTATATATATATAAATATATACATACATATATATATATATATATATATATATATATATATATACATATATATACATATATATATATATATATATATATATGTATATATGTATATATATATGTATATATATATATATGTATATATTTATATATATATATAATTAATTATATATATATATATATATACATTAATAATTTTTTAATTTGTTAAAAACTTCACATAAGAATTTGTAAAAAACATTTTTTTAAAAACATGAGAATAGGTGTATATAATACTTGATTATGCTTGGTGTAGAAGGAAATTAGATAATTTTCCTCTAGATAATACATAGCAGGAAAATTTAAAAAAATATTGCATAGAGAGAAAATATAAGATATTATTTTTTTTAATTTACTCAAAAGTCTCAAAAGTCTATTATTCGAATACATTAAAAACCTACTTGAAAAATGTCATAACAAAATGAAAAATTCAAGTTTGGGAACATTTAACAGCTGAGGTTTGGGAACATTTAACAGCTGAGGTTTGGAAACATTTAACAACTAAGGTTTGGGAACATTTAGAAGCTGAGGTTTGGAAACATTTAACAACTGAGGTTTGGGAACATTTAGAAGCTGAGGTTTGGGAACATTTAAAGGTTTATATCTAGGTCTTATACCATTAAAACAATTATCAAAGAACTGATTTAACATATTTAAAAACAATAGATATCTGACAACAAACCATTTCTTCTAAAAGTTTTCTGGAAACAATGTATTTAAAAATACATTGTTTTTATGGTTATACGGTTTGCAAAAGGATATAATATATTATAATATATATTATAACATAATATAATCATGCGTTTGGTAATAAAACAAGACAAACTTTTGAAGTACTGTTTAAAGAAACCAATTAACGATTAAGTAAAACTGAAAAAAATAAACGATTGAATAAAACTGAAAAAAAAATCTTATGGTTACTCATTTAAACTTAAATAAAGGAGTTTTAGTAATGCTCAGTAGACAAAAAAATGCTATACGAATTATTTCAAATGTAAATAGTTTAATACCCTCAAAGGTTTATTTAGTAAATTAAATATACTCAATGCTTATCAACTAAATATTTATCAGATACTCACTTTTATGTACAAAATTGGTAATGAAATGACACCTATAATAACTAATACCCTTTTTAACAAAAAAACGTTTACTCTACTAGATTTTCAAATCAGAACTACATTCAATTCAAAACGCATCAAAAGGCCACCAAATTCTCTATTGCAAATGGAGGACTCAAAATATGGAATACTAAACTAATAATGACTTTAAAACTACTACTTTTTTTAACAAATTTAAAACTAAACTTAAAAAAACTTCTTACAATGGACAAGAAATTAAGTTATTTCTTAATTAATTTAATAATAAAGTTATACCTTAATTAAGTTAATTCTTAATTAAAGAAATTAAGTTATTTCTTAATATCTTAGATAATCTTATTCTCTTTTAATTTATTTACTTAATTATATATATATATATATATATATATATATATATATATATATATATATATATATATATATATATATATATATATATATATATATATATATATATATATATATATATATATATATATATATATATATATATATATATATATGTATATATATATATATGTATATATATATATATATATATATATATATATATATATATATATATATGTATATATATATAAATATATACATACATATATATATATATATATATATATATATATATATACATATATATACATATATATATATATATATATATATATGTATATATGTATATATATATGTATATATATATATATGTATATATTTATATATATATATATATGTATATATATATATATATATATATATATATATATATATATATATATATATATATATATATATATAAATAAATATATATGTATATATAACTTTATTTTTGTTTTTAATTTTTTATCATTATTAACAAGCTGCCTATGAGTGATGAGTGAAAAAGCTTAAAAAATAGATATATTACAAAAATTTATATCTAAACTTGTATGAACAGAAAATGTTTTGGATATCCGGAAAAACTAAAAGTTGAATAAATATCAGGAATTTCGGAAATATCCAGAAAAGGATAATCCCTGGATAATTAGGAAATTAAAAGGATAATTACTTTAACAAAAAATCTTTTGGATTTTTTTTTTCAGCTCTTATATTGGGTTGAGGAATAATTCATGAGCGTTTTTTTCAAATTTAAAAATGCACGCAGAAATAAAATGCATTGGCAAAATGTTTTATGTTGTTTGAAAGAGAATGTTTTGCTCTACAAGGTAGTGTGTTTTGATTTGTTAGTTTTTTTTATTTTTGTGTATTTTCAGATCATTAAAATGGAATGTCAAGTGGACAAAACTGAGCATTTTCGACACCATTTGCTTTTTGCATTTAATCGAGGTGTTAAGGCTGCCGAAGCTGCTCGTGAGATTTGTGCTGTGTATGGAGAAGGAGCAATGCCTGAAAGTACCGCCCGCCATTGGTTTTCGCACTTCAAAAATGGGAATTTTGACCTCAAGGACGGATCACATACCGGTCGACCAATAGCGGCGATTGTGGAACGTTGATTTTTGTTGTTTTCGCTAAAAGTGTGTGGCACCCAAGCGCCGAGTTTCTGAACCTTGCCCATTGAGTGAAGGTGGTTCACCACAGTTTGATCACAATTCATCTGCTCCGCCAATTCTCTGGTCGTTTGACGTGGATTTTCGTGAAGAAGTTGATTCAATCGCTCTTCGTTGAACTCAATTGGTCGACCGGTGTGTGATCTGTCCTTGAGGTCAAAATTCCCATTTTTGAAGCGCGAAAACCAACGGCGGGCGGTACTTTCAGGCATTGCTCCTTCTCCATACACAGCACAAATCTCACGAGCAGCTTCGGCAGCCTTAACACCTCGATTAAATGCAAAAAGCAAATGGTGTCGAAAATGCTCAGTTTTGTCCACTTGACATTCCATTTTAATGATCTGAAAATACACAAAAATAAAAAAAACTAACAAATCAAAACACACTATCTTGTAGAGCAAAACATTCTCTTTCAAACAACATAAAACATTTTGCCAATGCATTTTATTTCTGCATGCATTTTTAAATTTGAAAAAAACGCTCATGAATTATTCCTCAACCCAATATTTAACTTTTATTATCAGCTCTTATAACTTTTCTTTGTTAATATTTTTAAAAAAGACAAAAAGAGATGATTTTATGGTTAGATATTTTTATTGAAAAAATATAAATATTTTATATCAAAGATATAAAAGAATGTGATATAAAATGAACTACTACTACTTTTGTTAATAAAACAAATTAAAAGTAAAACGCTATTTAAAAATAGATAGTTAAATAGAACTGCAAAAAAAAGATGTAACTTAGGGATAGACCATAAATTATGCAATGCCAAATTTTACTAATTAAAAAAAAATAAAAAAGATCAAAAATTAAATTAAGTTAAATGAAGAAACAAAAATAGCACATACATTGAATGAAAATCATAAAAGAGCTGAATACTTCCCACTTCTTTTTTAAAAAAAATTTAGCATTGCATTATTTATGGTTAATCCTTTATTTAAATAAAAGAGCATTTATAATAAAAAACAAATTTTTCACAACTTAACATTTTCAAAAAATTCAAAATGAAATTTGAAAACTTCAAGTGTTCTTTTTTATTCCTACAAAGGAAAAACATTTTGAACCTTCAGATCTGAAGAAGAGCAAGAATGCTGCATTCATTCTAAAAAAATTTTGTGAAAGATTGGAAGTAAGAGTTAATCCTAGAAGATGAAGAGTAGATGACTCATCGAGTACATCACCATTCATAAATATAAGAAGATCTAAATTATTGCGATAACGATTGGCTGAAAAAAATTGGGTTTTATCTGTATTGAAGTTCACGAACCACTGTGAGCCCCATGCTGTAGCAGAAGTAAGATCCTTTTCAAGCTCAAATACCCCTCCAAGCAATCAGAGAGTGTTGGTTTCTTATCACGACAAGAATAAATGGTAGTATTATCAGCAAACAATGCCACCTTAGATGTGAGAATAACTGGAAGATCATTAATGTAACTTAAAAAGAGTATAGGACCAAGGATTGAACCTTGAGGAACCCCTGAAGTTACAGAATAAGAGGAAGAGTGCTGTCCATCGAGGACAACTTTTATACTACGATTGGAAAGGAAGGATTCAATAATCTTAAAGATATTGTCAGATACACCATAAGAAGAAAGCATATGAAGAAGACCAGCATGCCAAACTTTATCAAAAGCTTTTGAAATGTCAAGAGCGATGGCCTTAACCTCTCCACCTTCGTCTAATGCACGATAAAACCTGTCAGTTATTACTGTTAGCAAATCAGCTGTAGAACGAGAAGATCGAAATCCATATCGATGGTCAGAAAGTTATTAGATTCAAGATGAGAAATTAAGTGTTTGTTATTTAAAGATTCAAAAACCTTGCTTATGATAGGAAGAAGACTTATGGGACGGTAGTTAGACGAATCAGATCGCTCTCCAGAATTTTTGAAGATAGGGATAACAGATGCCACTTTCCAGCACGCTGGAAAACAAGACTCTGATAAGCACTTGTTGAATAGTTTTGAGAGTATAGACGACAGCTCCGGAGAACACTTCTGCAAGACAATAACAGGTATGTTGTCTGGGACACAAGCTGTAGAAGAGTCTAGACAGGAAACCACTTTAGATACAGAACCTAGAGTGATACGAATGTCAAGCAATGGATCAACTTGTTTGTTAGCAATATCAGGTAGAACGCAACTAGTGGAATCAAGAGATGATATTGATGAGAAGTTTTTAGCAAACAATTCAGCTTTGTCTTTAGGTGAGGTGAAAAAGTCTGAACCATACAAGAGAGGTGGAATTAAAGATTTGCCCTTATTAATAATACTATTAAAGATTCTCCAGAAGTCACGAGAGCCTAATTTTTGAGATGAAATACAAGATTTCATGACCTAAGAATAGCAGACTTTGGCATTAGACAAAACCTTTTTACAATGGTTTATAGCAGTAATAAACAGACGTCTGTTTTCTGGAGAGTTGTTTTGCTGATAAATATGTAAGTAACGGTTTTGATTGGTAATCGCAGCAGCACAATGTGAGGAAAACTATGGAGGAGAGTGAGACTTGACCTGGAATCGTCGAGAGGGAACAAAAGATTCCATGCCAGCATGAATCCACGAAGTTATGTAAGAAGCACATTTATTGACAGGAAGACAAAAGATTTCTACCCAAGGGCCATCATGGAGAAAATCACGGAAAGAATCCCAGTCAGTTTTACTGTAGTTGTAAGAGGTACGATAATAGGGGGGTTCAGGTGATGAAGAAGAATGAGATATTAGTTTTAGAGAGATCAAACTGTCATCACAAGCACCTAAGGGTGGATGTGGAGAAACTGAGCACTGGCTAGGATCAGAAACAAGGCATAAGTTGAGTAGAGAAGATAAATGATTCGGGTTGTCTGGAAAGCGAGTTGGAAAGTTGACTATTTGAGTTAGGGATTGAGAAAGGCAAAAGTTGTGGGCTTTAATGCCTGCAGTCACTGACACTTGAGCCAAGCCATTTAGAGTGGTGAGCATTAAGTCACCGACAACAACTATATTGGCTGATGGATAAAGAGAGAGGGCTTGGTCAATATGATCAGAAATAACATCAAAAAGAGTGCAGTCTTGAGATGAAGGAGAGCGATATAGAACAAAGAGAAAGGCAATAGAGTGAAGTGGTGCTAAATAAAAGCACATAAAAGAAAGTCTGTGGATTCAAAACTAGTTTCACTACAAGTGGGTGAATTCTTACAAATGTAAATGCCCAGGCCAAGCATGTGACTATTGGAGTCTTTACGAATTAAAGGAATATAACCATCAACACTAAGATCGCAAGATGAGACAGCTGAACTCAAAGTAGTCTCACAAAGAGCAAGTAGGTCTGGTGAACTTTGCAAGAGATAAGACTCAACAGAAGAAAAGTTACTTCGAAGACCACGAATATTAGTTAATGATAGGTTTAGAGAACTTGGTGATGATGGTTTTTTGTGTTTTATGTTTATAGAACTTGGTGATGATGGTTTAAATGTTTATTTTTATATTTGTTGCTATTATTCAAGAATTTTCATATATTTGTCTCATTTTTATATTTAAACATATTCTACTTTCTTAATTTCTATATTATCATACTTTTGATTATATATCAAACAATCAAATGTTATTCATTTCTCATACTAATTTGTCCACTTTTTCTTTTTTTTTTTGTTATTAGTCTAACTTTTTCTGCTTTTTTTATTAATCTTGCTTTTTCAAATATTATTTTTCCTCTTTTCATTGATTTTTTTTACTTTTTACTTTTTTTTTCTTTAGTTTATTATCTTTATTATTACTTTTTGTTGACTGTTTACTTTTAACTTTTGTTTTACTTTAACTTTTGCTTAACTCCAATGTTTCCAAAAAATCAATTTTTATTGCAAGATATGTCAACACAAATAATATATTCAACAAAACTAAAAATATGGTTTAACATGAGTCTGCTGATTTAACATAAAATGATCCTAGGACACTTTTAAAGATTCAATTGAGTTTTTTTTGCAAGAAACATTAGGACATTTAAAAAAATATTTTTAAAGTGAAACATAATAAAAAATATTATTTCTAGATCGGTAGGCAAGAATACTCACAAGCCTAGGGAAAGTAATAATAAAAACAAACATAATGAATTAAAAACCTCAGTCACATTGATATTTTCACCAGAAAACATCTGATTGCGCATGTTTTCTACTTGGCATTCTTCAACCTAGATAAAAATATTTATTTATATGAAAAAATACATTTATAATTTAAATAACTTACATATAAATCAAAGTCTAGAGCACTAAATATTGATAAAACCTAGAGTACTAGATATACTAGACCAAAAATCTAGAGTGCTAAATATAAATACTAATACAAACTGCAACAATAAGCTTTTATGCAAAATCATATTCATATTGATAGTTAATAATGTAATATTACTTACACATATGTTAGTTTACACACTTGCTGTTTTTTAGGCTTCAATTATGACTTAACCTTGCTCAAACTTAAAGCCTCAATCAAGATACATATATTTATTTCTGCCTCATTTATGCTTATTATTATGTAAACTATTAATACGTAAATTCATTTTTATATAAATTACAAAATATTTATGGTTCTCAAAATATAAACTTTCAGTTAGCAAAAAAAAGCTGCATTTTACAGACAACCAGACTGGTGATAGTATTGGTAGCTATAAAAATTTAGTTTACTTTCCATTAGGTTTGCTAATTTTCAATCTTAAGAGATCCAAACACCAATGATGAATGCTTTATGCTTAAGGGCAAAACTTTTTAACTTTATTTAAGGCCAAGGAATGTTCTTTATTAAAATTTGAAAAAAAAAATTCAATCTTGAAAATTTTTACAGTGATATGTAACAGGTTTTATTCAATTAACTAAATTTACTTAGTTCACGGCCCAATAAGTAAAAGAAGCCTACAAACTGTCAAGAAGCCTACAAATAATATCAAGCCATTATTATTTAATAATTTTGATATTCAATAACAAAATTACATATGAATCAATTGTCAAATGCACACCAACAATAAACATTCACAGAATGGTCTGACATTTACACTCATTTTCAAACCTAACTCAAAACAAAGAAATTATAACAAGCAAGTAAACACAAATGAAATGCTTGCACAACAACCATAAAAATAAAAAACAATTATTCTGGCAATCTAAACAAAAGTTTAGAATAATAATCTAATTAATCAATCAAAATAATCTAAACAAAAGTTTAGCTAATTTTTCTTATTTACTTTAAAAGTTATATTTTGATACAGAGCCGTGGCTAGACTCCCCACCCCTCCTCATTGGGGATAGGGGGAGCCCCAGCAAGCAAACTTATACAATTGAAAAGGAACTTTTTATTTTTTAAGTAATATGTAGTGGATTTTGGGGCACTAATAATAGGGTGTTTTATTTGTTGAGGGGAGGGGATGGGGGTCTATTTTGCAATATTGTTCTATTAATGTTCTAGTAATTTGTTCCAGTGTTTTTTTGTTTTTCCTGTAATATCTTCTGTTAATATGTTGTAGTGGTTTCTTTGAACCCAGTATGTTACAGTAAAAACAGGTCAGGTCAAGATTAGGATCATAATGACCACCCTGCTACTGGTAACATGTAATCCAGTAAATCCTGCCTTATGTCCCCTGCCTTAATAGGACTTGCTTCTCTAGTCAAAAACTAGGAGAAGATTTAATTAAATTACCCCTATCTTTGGGTATTAATGTTAAAAAATAAAACCTATCTTTGGGCTTGTGGTTGAGTAAAGGCTAGAAAAGATGTCTCATTAAAAACATTTTGGATAGATAATAACTGCATCCAGCCACTGACTTGTATTAGATCTCCTAGACAAAGACTTTAGGGGTATACAATTTCTGTTAAACAACCTCACATCCATTCATTGTTATTGACAATGCAGCTAATATATCAAAATTTAGGCATAATATTAAATCTCGGGAAATCTCGATCAGATGTCGATGTAGTTAAATATAGTTGGATTTTATGAATTTGTTAGCACATGACTTAGAAATACCTGTGTGATTACTTGAAACTGTATATCCCAAATCGATCAACTCTGTTCAAAATATGTAAATCTAACCAGGTCATAATTGATACTGAACTATAGCATAAAGCAATCCATCTGAATTAAAACACAAAGCAATCCAATTGTTCTAAAACATATCATACCAATTACTTACACTGAGCGCAGTAAAGAATATCAAAAATTAAAAAAAAAGGAAGCACAGAACACTAAAGTAAAAAACCTCATACCAAATATATTACAGTTCTCAGAGTTAAAAATTAAGTTTGGTACAAAATTGCTGACTAAACTATTTTTGATTGGCACAAAATTTTTAACACAAAGGTTTCACCATAACAACATTGTAGGCGTAGAGTATGGGGTGCAAAGGGGGCAGGCTGCCCCTCAAGAGCCAACCTTGCCTACTTGAAAATTTTTATGCCTTTTTGAAATTTTATCTAATCTTATAATATTTCATTTTTTTATTTTTAAACAGAGGAAAAAATCAAGTTTTTTCCATAAAAAGCGAAGAAATAATCCTTTGCTAAAAACATATCCAAAAAAATCGTTTTTAAGATAAAAACTTGGAAAATTTGACAAATGAGGGAATCTTCTTTTCAGATAAGAAATATGTTTTTTTGATAAAATAAAACTTCAGATAGTCTTTTGACCTCAATTTAAGATTTTTTTCACGCTGTATACTAGTGCTTTAAAGTAATTTTTTTAGCGATGTTTTTGTTTTTGTGTAGATTTTATATTAACTAAATTAAATTTTGATTCAAATAAAAAGTATGAATTAAAATTTTCTTAAAGAAAGCCAGTTAGACAAGGTACTTTGGTGGACTTGACTTAATGGTAATGAAGCTTAATTTATTCAAATTTCAAAGTAACAGTGAGTTCACTTGACAATAACTTTATGAAGTTATGTTTCGAATTTTATTCTTTCTTTTTAGAATTTTAAATGAAAATTTAAATCGAAGTTTTACTACATTTACATTTTATAAAAATTACTATAAAAATTAACTGACAACAGCTGGTACTTTTTTAACAGCTGTAACAGTAACTTTTACTCTCAGTAACTTTTACTCTCGGTAACTTTTACTCTCAGTAACTTTTACTCTCGGTAACTTTTACTCTCGGTAACTTTTACTCTCAGTAACTTTTACTCTCGGTAACTTTTACTCTCAGTAACTTTTACTCTCAGTAACTTTTACTCTCAGTAAATTTTTAAAAGCTGCTTTTTACTTTTGCTTGTGTAAACATTTTGAGTGATGCTTGTTTATTTGGTCTCATTTTTATATTTAATTATAACAGTCGCATTTTAAAAATGAATAACTACTATTATTTTTTATTTACTTTATTATTTGTTTAAATTACAGATTTTAATTTTACTCTGAAAAAATGATTAATTAATTTCCATTAATTAAAAAATAATTAAAGTTAAAAAACTAAAAAAAATTTTTTTTCGAAAAACTTACAACATATAAGTTTATCATTCGAACTAAGAAGAATAATTCTCATAATCCCAATGTGCGCATTTCAACCGCCATACAAGAACCATCATTTTTCAATGATAAGTTAAAGTTATAAACAGCTACATTCTATTGAGTATGGTTAAAGTTACAAGCATACAGTTCAGATCATGTTGATGATAATAGCAGGAATCAAAAAACAAAGGCAAAAGCCAACCTCATTATTAATTCATAAAAGATTTTTAATAACAACCTAAAATAAGAGATTTTTCTTTACAGAATTCCCTATTCATCATCATCCAAATTTATTTCAACACAAGGTTTAAATGGAAAAAAATCAGAAAAAAACATTTGTCGATATCTGTTTTAATAGTGGATTAAGTATGATGCTGTTAAAGAAAAAGCCTTTTGTTCCTCATGTGTTAAAGCTACTGATAAGAAGCTTCTGCTTCCAACTGAATCAAGAGAAAAAAAATCCACTCAAGGATTTGTTATTAATGGATTTAATAATTGGAAGAAAGCTCATAAAGGTTTGGTCCTCATGAAACTAGCCATTTTTACCAAGCCGCTAACGAAATGATTTTGACAAGCATGTCAGATTCTAGTAAACTTTCTACTCAACATCTTAAAGATATGAAGGACACAAGAACAGCTCTCGATCATATTTTTTCTAGTCTAATTTTTCTTGGCTGTCAAGGCTTGGCTATCTAAGGCAAGACAAAGGAGTTTTTAAATCTATTCCAGCTCTTAGAAATGAGGTCTATGGATGTACCGGTTTTGAAAGTAGAAGTACAAATGGATATCTCCAAATTGTTAAAAACATTTGGAATGTTTTTAAAAACATTCTGGTCAATTAAAATTGCGTTTTGGTGGTTTTTTTAAAAAACGATTAATTTGTTATTAAATTAATGGTTTTAACTTTCTGACAACACGCAAATGTTGGACGAAAGTCAAAAGTAATTAAAAGTGACGTATGTGTTGGCGTAAGAATCATTTTTTTCCTTCCGCTCTTCCCAAATGCAACAAACAATATATATGTATATATATATATATATATATATATATATATATATATATATATATATATATACATATCACTTATTCCAAACACTGATATTAATATAATTTAACTTTTAAATTTTTTATAACCATTGTTACTCGCCTCTCCAAGGCCAAGAGGGAAATCAGGGCCACTACAGTTTACAGTTACAACCTCTTTTAAATCTTCAAATCAAAAATATGAACCTTAACTAACAAGGCAGCTGCGCAGAGAAACAAGTTGAATGCAGTTATAACAGGGATGTGGTAGGGATTGAACTTGGAACTTTTAGCTTATGAAGCGAGTGCTCTAACACTATATCACTACCACAAATGTACAATAGAATGAGTGAATGACACCCATCTAATAAAAAAACAATCACACTTTAAGCTCTATTCAATTTTAGTCAGTTTTGTACAGCCCATTAGACTTTATTCTATTCTAGTCAATGTACAGCCCGGTTAGACTTTATTTCTTTTTTCAGACACTATGCAATTTCCATACAATCTAAAATAATTCTGCACAGTTGGCAACCTAACACACTAACACTTTTGATCCATGCATCTACATTCACAATCCTTATAAGTTCGAAATTCACATGTCATGACAGGGTATTTCACTGCCTGTCAAAGCAGAATTTAAAATTCAAGAATGTATGAATGTTGAGTAAGGAGACTTTCATATGAATACACTATTAGAAATTTAAAATTCATTGTCATTTTTATGTCAACAAGATCTCAACAAAAGGACATAGTTCTCTCACTTCATGTTTAACTTTTAAATTAGTTTAATCAAATTAAAAAATTATAACATAAAAAGTGTATACATAAAAAGAATAAATAAACTTTAAATAAAACTGCTAAATTTTTATTTAAAAAAGTAAAAAAATATATATATATATATATATATATATATATATATATATATATATATATATATATATATAAATAACATTAAAAAGCCATTATAGGCTCATGTAAACTAAAAAGATAATTGAATAGAGAAAATAACAGGTTTTAAAATTAATTTTTTTTATTGTAAATGCAACAAATTAGCATAGCACAAATAAAGCAACATTTAAATTTTCCAGAAGTAATCATTTTATGCCCATTTTGTAGCCATAAAGCTAGTGCTGTTGATTTTAAAGGAAAACAATGTTTGATAGAATTACATTCTAAAGTTTGATGGCTACATTTTTTTTTATTAATTAACAATAAATACTATTTAATATAGAATTTATTAAATTACAAATTCCACAATATAATAAATACCATTTCAACAAAGAAAATTAGAAGTTTAATTAAATTATTAAATACTAACAAGGTCCAAGAGTAATCTTAATGTTGTTTCTGTAATTCGATTTTTTGAAAAATCAACCAAAATCTCTCCATGAGGAGTATTCAATGTCTCACTAAAATATTTCAAAAACAGCATACAAATAAATTTAAATATGAAAAAAAAAAAGAAGAATATTTTCCTTACAATCTGACAAAAGCTTAATAATACTGTATATGTAATAATTAATTAATTAATAACAATTATTAATAATAAAGTATCCTTTTTAAGATTAAATAATAGTTTAAAAAGGAATCATTCACAAAGTAATCTGATAAAAAAGTGACATCAGACAATAATATCATAAATAATAATAGTAAAAATAATGCTAGTAATAATAATGATATTATTATTAAAATGTATATAAATATTTAATAATATTAATAAAAATAATTACATCATAGTTATTTTTAAAGCAAAAACAATATCAGTAACAATAATATATATTTTTTCCACTTCACTTCCAACAAAGCTGAAGCAAATACTATTAAATTTAAAAGTTATTGGAAAAGATCTGCTTTGTTTGGTCTATAGAATTGTATGGTATGGAAAATAAGTAATAGAAATGTATAGGCTTGTTTTTGTACAAATATGAAGTTTAACGTTTTATGACGATAATGTTTTAATTTAGTAGTATTATAATTAGAACAATTCTATTTATGTACAATTTGTTTTATTTTAAACATGTTTTATGTTATTAATGTTATAAACTGTATAAAACAGCGTTGCAAAGTTGTTTTACATTAACACAAGCTTTTTATTTATAGAAACTTTATATAACAAATTTATTAAAAAATGACTTTTTTAGTTTTGAAATTGCTTTACAAAAGTTTTCTTTATCATTAAATTTTTAGATTGATCACAGAATAAACATTGATTAGAAATGATTATGTTTATTAGGTAGTTAGTAGGAAAAGACCGGGGCACCAGCAAAATATGGGGTTTCAGTGGCCAAATATAGGGTTTTTTTATAAAAATTAAAAAAAAGAAGCTAAATAATCAGTTTTTTTAACAAAAAATTTCCTAACTGCAGTTAAATACTTTTTTTTTAATTTAATACTTTCTGAATAAACATCACATAAACAATATAAAAAGATAATTAAAATACTCCATAATAAAATTTTTTTTTACTTAATACAAATATGACAAAATGTGAGCTGCATAATGCTTCTTAACAAAGCCTCTATATGATTATTTAATTGGTAACTATTTATATGGCATTATATTGGAAACTATTTATATGGTAAATAATTGGTAAAAAAAGGAATATTATTTATTATAAAACATTTAAAACAATAAAATAAAATAGTACTAAATTAAAAAATTTGTGATTTTCCATGATTCCATGATTTTTAAAGAAATCAATCTTTTTCTCCTGATTTTCCCTGATCAACTCCCCTGACTAACAATGATTTCATGGAAACCCTGTAAAAGATTATTAGATAAAACTTAAATTCTATCTATGAATTCAAATTTGGTGTGAGATTTAGTGTTTTATTACCTCACGCTTATAGTGAGAACAACTTTTTGAATAATCAGAAACATACTTAAGTTTGGAGTTTTCATAATGCCTGAAAGTGCCAAACAAAGAATCCATATATATATATATATATATATATATATATATATATATATATATATATATATATATATATATATATATATATATATATATATATATATATATATACATCTCCGTTGTATAGCGCATTAATTAGAGTAGTCAAGAATCAATTTTTTGAATCAGAAATAAATTCCCTGATCCTTGATAAACTCCCTAGATATATAATATGACTATATGTAAATGTCTTCTATTTTTGCTAACATCTAAAATAACTTCTGACCCATTGTCCAATGGGTCAATAAGACTGTGTAGAGCAATGTGCCTTGAAGTTACAGTCAATGTTGTCTTTATCTGAAAATATATAAAATTACACTTAAAAAGGTGTGTTCTGTATATCAATGGCATTAAAAGGCTTGCAACATTAAATAATTGTGAATTAAACTAAAAGATATAACTTCAATCAAAACATTCATAATAACTCTATGTATTTTTTATTAACTATGCTTATAAAAAAAAAATTGTTTTTCTTCATGTTAATTTATTATTCAAAATAAATTTGTAATTTATTATTAATTGATTTTTTTGAATGTTTCAATCAATCAATATATTCTGAATTACATGATTTTATAATTCAAGGATGTTTACAAATAGTATAATTACTAATGATGCGTCAACACCTAATAATAATGACTAATAACATAAGAATAAAATAATAACAACTCTAAAAATCATAACGTTAACAATAATAATAACATTAATAATAACTATAATAATAAAAATGGTATTAATAACAAAAAAAATAATGGTATTAATAAAAATAATGATATTAATAAAAATAAAGGTAATAATAATAATAACAATGGTATATTTAAATATGTCTATACTTATCTACATACGCACATACATAAATATACATACACATTCACACACATATTAACACACAACACACATACATACACACATTTGCACACATACATATACCCACACAGGCATACATATACCCACACAGGCATACGCACATACACATTCAATCATTGTACAAGGACAACAAAAAAGCTGTACATAAATGTAAAGATTCTTGAAAAAAAAAAAAAGATAAAATAAATAAAATATACAAGAGAGAGTATTTTTAATAAGACTATTAACAGTGATATATTGCTTTTATTGATGTTTATAAATTATAAACATCAATAAAAGCAATTTATAAATTATTGTGGAGTTGAAAATAACACATACTTATGCCTTCTTCGAGCCCTAGTCATTTTTATATTCTACAAATAAAAAATTGTGAATACTTTAATAATGGCAAATCTACAGGGAAAAAAAAGATATATTTATCAAAAAAAATTTATGAGCCTCTGTGACTTGAATAATACGTTCAAAGTTTTACAACAAGAGAAACTCTAAAAAATTAGACATTTTTTAAAGTTTTTTTAATTTTTTGAAGTTCCAATTAAACAACAACAGCTGAAAAAGTTTTTTTGAAATTAAAATTAAAAAAATCACTTTTTAATAATGTAAATTAAAAAAAAAAGGACTTTTATGGGAGAAAAACCAATATCAGATATGGATGGTTTAATTGTCCAACTTTTAGCCTAGGAGCATTTATTGTAAGAAATAACTTATAATCAATATGTAAATAATTTAATGAGAGCATTTTTACAACTTTTATGAAAAACTTCTTTCTTCGGAGTCTATAAACAAATTTTTATAAAAAACTCAACAAAAGCAAGTTCAACCACGGGACACGATTCTTGGAACTTTATTACCTACTCAAATATTTTTTAAACCTACACAAATACTTTTTTATACAAAAACATGGCTTTTTTTTAATTCAATTTTTATCTCCTATTATCTGGCTTTTATCTATTTTAAGTTAGCCTTATTTTGCAGTTGATTTTCATTATTGTACGGTTACGTAAATTCTTGTTTTATATATTTTTTTAGAATTTAATAAAAAACATTGTTTACATACAACACACACATAACTATTATTATGATAATATTATTATATTTTCAATTTGTTATTATTATTATTATTATTATTATTATTATTATTATTATTATTATTATTATTGTTATTATTATTATTAGTAGTATTGTTATTATTATTATTATTATTATTATTATTATTATTATTATTGTTATTATTATTATTATTATTATTATTATTGTTATTATTATTCTTATTATTATTATTATTATTATTATTATTGTTATTATTGTAATTATTATTATTTAATAATTAATATATTAGTGTTGTTATTATTATATTTACAAAATATTATTTTTTAATTTACAAAAAATCAATACTAGCAAACTTTTATCGATGAATTAATTAGAGCAAAATTAGTACTTACCTAAATGCTTTAAATCTATCAGGATCTTTTTGAAACAAATCTCTCATGTGCCAAGTTTTTGCATCTTCATCAAAATGAGATTTGAGTTTTTTCCAACCATGTCTCTCTGTTAATCCCATTCTAGTTAAAGGAGTATCTTAAACGTTAAAAATTTCTCAATTTATTTTTATTTAGCTTAGCGGTTTCACACTTAGCGTTTCCGACGCCTATAAAAATATAAAAACCGTTTATAAAATTGTTATTTGTGTTGTTTAGAGCAGTTTTTGAACAACAGAACTTAAAGAAGAAACAGAACTTAAATTGAGGATTTTAAATAAGTAGACAGGTATCGTTGTGCTCACTAAATTGTTTTAAAGTTATATAAAACCTTTAAATACATTATTAAAAGTATTGGTATGACTAACGAATACAAAAGCTAATACTTTTTTAATCAGTTTTTTTCACAACTTGTCCAGAATCTCTTGAGATATAAAAACAAACGTCACAAAAGCCATATTGCGGTAATTGTAAATATATCTTATTCGTTGTTATTGTTTTTGTTATTTTTATTGTTGTCCAGAATAATTCGAAGCAACATTGAAAGACAATACTTTTAATCTTGCTTCTTATTTGTTATTAGGAACAATAAATTATAACAACAATAAAAATAAACGACAATAAAAAAAAATTAATTGTTGGGCCTATAGTCTTAATCTTTGTGTTATTCCAATAAATCTTCTTTGGATTTTTCTTCAAAATTCAAAGAAGATTTATTGAAAGAATCCAAAGAAGATTTATTGAAAGAATCCTAAGAAGATTTTAATCTAGCAGCTGATCAATTGAAATTTGCAGTTTTTAATTTTTTGAAAGGCATCCTTATTTGACATCCTTTTTAGGCATCCTTTTAATATAATAACTATTAATATAACACAGGTGTAAAAAATTTTTTGCACTATTTAATATTTTTTAAATCATGGCAACAACTAAAAACCAAATATGTATATATATATATATATATATATATATATATATATATATATATATATATATATATATATATATATATATATATATATATATATATATATATATATATATATATATATATATATTTATATATATTAGCCCATCCCATTTTAATGCTCATGAACAAATTTTAATACGCGGAGTTGTTTTCTTAATGAAATTTTTTAATTTTTCCATGCTTTATATAAGGTTACTTTCTGTATATATATATATATATATATATATAAATATATATATATATATATATATATATATATATATATATATATATATATATATATATATATATATATATATATATATATATATATGTATATATATATATATATATATATATATATATATATATATATGTTTGTGTGCCACAAAATTTGAAATCAATTTTTGAAAGCTTTTTTATCAACCAATTTTGCTCAAATTTTGCACACTTAATCATATTCGATGACGATACAAGGAAATGGAAAAATTTGACCAAAAAAAGTTAATTAAGTTAACAAAAATTTACTTTGTATTTTCCCATACATTTTATGTGTTTGATATGAATTGCGTATTACGTCACAAAAATCATTGATTTGCAAATTATTTGCAGTTTCGAAGACATTAAAGCGCAGCGATTCAAAACCTACTGTTTTAAGTTATTAAGTAATAAGTCTTAAGTTATTAAGTTAAAAACCTATTGTCTTAAGTTATTAAGTTAATAAGTCCTAAGTTATTAAGTTAAAAAACAAAAATTTAGTAAAAACAGTAATTTTTAAATTTAAAAAAAAAAAAAAACAGTAAATTTTCCTTCTACAAAAGATAACAAAAAAAGAATTTCAAGGCCCAATAGAATTCTGCTTGCATAAAACATGGATTTGAAAAAAGAATTTTTTTTTGATTTACTAGTGTGTTTTAGATAACTATTTTTACTCGAGCCATTCATTTAAATTTTCACATTTTTACATTTTTTGAGTTTTTACGGGCATTTTCATACAATCGGCGCGTATAGAAATTTACAAATCATTAACCATACGATAACGTCATTAGGGGTCATCCATGTTATTAGGGGTCATCCAAATGATGTCAGTGTTTTTTCTAAATTTTTCGACTTCCCCTTCCCCTTTGTCAAACTCTGTTAATTTTTGGCCAACCCCCCGTTATATATGATGTACTCCCCCCCTAAAAAACAATAAAAATGCTTAAAAACCATTGATTTTTTTTCTGACTAAATTATACATTTATATAATAGTAGATCTCATCAAATTATGTTATAAAATAGTCGATATCTCATTAAATAATCAATTAAGCAAGTAGTGTTATATATCTTTAATATAATATTCCCATGGGTTGTTGAAGTGATCATCGATTGAAACAATAGGTAGTGAATGCTCTCCGCGCACTAAAAGGATATCGTATTCTTGAGGTACAATTAAATTCGTTGCGTCAACTTCATTTTCATCTAACCATTCAGCAGTTTTCGAACTCTTCTGCAAGGCGATGACTGCCAAAAATTCTGTCTGACGCTTAGCAGCGATACGAACAGGTTGGACCCTTTTGATTAGAGGGAGTGTTATAACAGAAGAATGGATAGAAGCGTGCTTTATCAACATAGCTTGACAGGCAAAGTAGATACTTCACTTTACAGATTCTATTAGCCAGGCTAGACTGAGTTGATGCACAAAACGCATCATACAGCAAAATTGGAAATCCTTTGGCAGTACGAGGAAGAATACTTTCAATATTTGATGCGATGAGCATAAAGACAGATGATAGAAACAATTCTTTTGCTCCTTCTGAGACATCTACTGCTTTGAGCCCGTCTCTCGTGTGGTTGACAGGGACAGGTGGCGGAAGAAATCTTGCTCTAATTAGAGTAAAGTAAGAGCTTCTAATAGTCCGACAACAAGAACGATTTTTACATTTTACAATTTGAGTAAAATATTGACTTGTACGAAGATGATCGGCAATCCAACGTTGATCTTGTAATAAAAGGCTCCTTGACTCTAGCTCAGATTTGTCCGGATCAGTATACTCTGCAATGGTTGCATAACCGTCAATTTGTAGATCAGACCAAATATCAGCCAAAGCCTGTCCAGCAAAACCAAAGTTCTGTTTTTCAAAGTTCAATTACTTTATGGTATCTGGGATTTTCGTCAGGTCCACCATCGACGCTAAACACAACGATAGGCTTAACCATATTAGTTTGAGGATCTCTGGTAATTCTTTCGAATTCTTTGATATCCAAGTCGAATTCTTTGATATCCAAGAGCCGCTGAAAGTCTAATCCATGAGCGAAGGCGGTCGAGGATGCGTGTTTCCCTGATCAAACAGCAATGTAGGTATGTCCAGAATAAGTGACATCATCTGTTTTTCCGAGACCATCTTTTTTGATTGCAACGGCACCTGATTTTTGGCTGCTGTAATTCCAATTGGCACTCTAGCCTTGTCGTCTTGGCTAATGAAACACACTTCATCTGGCCCTAAAATAGAACAAACTTTTTCCACATATTTTATAGTTGAACTGCAAAAGAGTCCGTCAACATGTTTTAAATGAGATTCATTCTGAGAACTGATTAACCTAACAGGGACTGTTTTGACGTGCCTTTTGCCTTCTAATGTTCCGTAACTTCTCGGAAGTAGACTAGTATAGAGGGCGCTCTTGCTGATTGCAAATCCAATTTTGTTCATCTCGGATGTCAATTCGTCGGGAGTTTTTATGCTCTTAATAATAAAGAAATATATTTGGATATAATTAACTTTTTTACAGAAAACGGAATTTATTTTGTAAATTATATTCAAATCAAATCTTGAAATTAGTTGTTAAAATTTAAAGGATATTTGCAAGTACTAATTAAGAGTAAAATTCTAACAAATACAATATTAACAAACATAGCTAAGCTATCATTACCCAAAAAACCTCTGACCGACGTCTTTCATTAGCGGACAATCCATGGAGAGCAATATCCATAATCGCTTTCAAAACTTCTAACGACGGTTGACCAGGTTTCTTTCTGATTATTAGTTTTTCTTAGACTACTAGATGCTCCAAGCAGATTTCCTCCATTCTAGCTTTTTTCAGTTCTCTAGTTTTCTTCTGTTGAGCTTGATCATAATTTTTTGGCCAGTTCTTTACATAGATGAGCTAGTTTCTTCTTTTTCTTTTTCAAATCATCCAGCTTCAGCTTCAGCAATGAATCCACTTCTCTTTCTAGTCTTCAGTCCAGCATCTTTACAATTTAAAGCTGCAATCTCAGAATTGAGTCAATCTTGAGCCATTGTTCTTGCATTTTTTTTTTTTTTTTCGTGGTCAACAAACTCAAAGTTAATGCACTTTGTTGATCATCAACAACAGATCCTCTTTGGTGGGCTCAACAAACTGTGAGGAATTCTTGTCTAATTCAAGTGGAGCATACGTGGGGGCAGACTGTTTTAGAGTATTGGCCCAAAATGATAATTGCTTGCACTTGAACTTCATTGCTTTTTCATTAAATAAATTGATTAAATACATTACTCTTGATTCAAGATCCTTATGCACCAGTTTCTCTTCTTTTAATGAATTCCATATACTATGGACTTCTTTCTGGATATTAGCCTTTTTTTATTGGGAAGAGCATTTCCATACGAGACCATCAATAAGTTAAGTAGTGCGCTTTTATCCATATGTTAATATTGATTTATTAGTATTGTTTACATCGCAATCAAAATAATGATTTTGCTCATCGTTAGCGCAAGCTTTTTAAAAGAGTTTCTTCAACCCGCTAGGGAGAAATTAGCGTTTCCAATTTTCAATAGACTTCATGTGTTTGCATTGCATCTCGTTTTACAATCAACTAGAGAGCAATTAGAGTTTCGTACTTAAAATAACGACAATTTAATTTCAAAAAATGACAAATTTATGAGTTTACTTTGAACCACATTTTATAATCCGCTAGGGAGCGAATAACGATTGTGAATTTTATATACTAAGAGTTAATATTTCTAACATAATTTGATTCGCAGTCAAATGGTAATATATTAATAAAGCGATAGTAATTGTTATTTTACGTTAGTAGTTGCTATTTATTTAATGTCTCAGGAAACTTATTATATTAATTTATAATATTATATTATAATAATTTAATAAAATATAATATCTAATTCCCCGCATTTAATATTAATTTCCCCACAAACAAAACATCATTTCTATACCATTTAGAAGATGTAAATACCGTTAAAAACTGCTCATTAAAACTAAAAAAATAATTTGAATTGACATCATTTTGGCCTCAACACCCCCCTCCCCATTGTCAATTAGTGTCAAACTTTCTAGCACTCCCCCCCCCCCCCCCTATATTTACTGACATCGTTTATGGATGACCCCTGACAAGTAATGGAAGGTTTTTTATCTATACCGATTGTGCGCATTTTTATTACTCCTATTTTTGTTAATTGGTGGCATTTCAAATACTCACAAATTTGTTATAAAATTAAAAAAACGTGGTTTTTAAACACGTTAGCGTTGAGGCCCATTACGTAGCAATTATAAATTTGTTTGATGCTTTTTATCTCATACAGTTCACCCACTTCAAGTCCTGGCTATTTAATAAGAGTTTGTACAAGATTAGCTAAGTTTCCTGGCCGACCAACATTCTTGTTAATTTCCTGTCATCAGGGCGAAGAGCTTTAGATTGCCGAAGCCGTAAATAAAACTGTAAAGCTGGGGAATAAGCTATTTATATCATAAAAACATAAAAGATTAAAAACAGTAAGGTAAAGATAAAACTGCTTCACATTAAAATACCTTTTTGCAAAAACAAAATGAATAAGTTTCTAACTTTAAAATTATTTATATATAGACTTTTTAGAAGTGCAGAGATTATTGTAAACTTGCGGGAAAAAATCAGACCGTTAGGTGAAAATTAACAAATATGTAGCTGTTCACACGCCTTGAATTATATAAAATTCAAGTTACATTTCTCTAAAATCAGGCAGGTTTTTATTCTGAGTAATAAGATACTCAAAGAGATTAATAGAATGACTGACTAAACTTCTCTCTCCAGGGAATCGCGGTTTTTGACCTGCGACTTTTTTGATTCTGCATTTTTTAAGTAAAACTTAATTTCATAAGTTTTGAAATTTTAGTCTTATTATTTAAGAATAACTTATGTAATAAAGTAACAAATTCTTTAAAAACTATGGTTTGCAAAATGGTTTAAAATCAGATCTAAAATACAAAGAAAATAACACTAAACCAATTTTATTTTCTAATGATAGACTTTTCTTAAAATCAGTAGAAATAATGATAATGAAATCAATAGAAATAGCACTTTGATTTTATCTTGTCAAAAATAAATGAAATAAATATTTAACAATGTCATTTTAAACCTTATTTTATCTACATTGCATTATTTTTAACTTGCTGCAGAGGTGTCATGAAAAACCTTAAAGGTGTTTGGTGCTAGCGTTAGCACCTTTTGACCTAGATCACAATATAGAAATACGAAAAAAAGTTTTCAAAAGCAAAGGGAGGTCTGAAAAGATGTAAAAACGGATAGAATCAAAGCATTCCTTCTGAATGCAGTTTTTGTTGATAAAGACCAGCCACTAGGTCTTGAGTTGTATATTTCACCAGACTACTGGTTAATTTTTGATATTCTAAGTCATAGTTTAAAAAATTCCTACGGATAAGACTTCCTCAGACTTTCTAGGTACAATGAATTCCAAAACTATTAAAATCTTTCAAAATCACTAACAACTCATCAGAACTCAAGGCAAAATCTTAAATCTATTAAGCATAGTTTAAGAAATTTATTTCTCAAAACAAAAAATATATTTCTTGTTTTTAAAAATAATTGCAGGGTAGGATATTTATTTCTTAAAACAAGAAACGTATTTCTTGTTTTAAGAAAAATATTTCGTAATAAAAAATTTGCTGTACTTTCAGTAAAACTTATTTAAGATAATGTAGAGCGTGTCATGAGCTTGGAGAAGCTTCAGAAGCTACTTCAAATTTTTTTTTCTTTTTTCCTGTTTAACAATAAATAATCAACATATATATATACAAGAAAAAAATAAAAATATGTCCGTAGAAACAAAGAAGACAGTAAAATCTTGTCAACAAGCACCGTTTTTGTATATACAATAAAAAATAAAAACTTTTCTTTTTAACAATCATCTTTATAAAATAAAGAGTTCAACAGACCGGGGCTCAAAGTAGATGAAAATGACAATACGTCATCGCAATCTTTTCATAGAGCCCCTTATAATAGAATATAGATATTAAATTAAAAAACCCAAATGGGCATAAAACTGCTGCGCTAATCAGTAAATCAAAAAAAGATCAAATAAAATAAATACTAAAATTAATAAAAGAGTTCTTGTAAGAAACCATTAAAAAAATAAGATAAGTGGGTTCAAGGAGCTAGCTACGACGACTGCTTTCTCGCTTTCTCGTTATTGAATGGTTCTAATAAATTGATTTTGATCCGATATCTAACTGCAAACTCTGCAGCTTAAAATTACATTTAAAAGTTATTTTTTTCCATGAAATAATTTTTTTGCTATTCTTAACTAAATTTATATTCATCGATAAATTTTAAGTATTGTTTTATAATCTCTAAGCGTTCAAAAATTATAACCATCAATAAAATTTGTAACCCCCTCAAATTAAGGGGTTTTAAACTTTATATGGTTATAGTTTATGAACTCTGAGAGATATTACTATGAAACTTAAAACTTATCAATAAACTTATAAACAAAGTTAAGAATTTTAAAATATTATTTTACCAACTTGTTGCTTTCACGTTTGGGCAGGAGGATGAAATTTTAGGGCTTTTTTTAGTTTCATCATCGCAATATTTTGCAAAGCATCATTATTTGACATAAATATTAACATACATGATCTGTGGTTCGATGCCTACTCTAGGCTTTTTTTAACATGAAGGAAGCGCAAACTTACAAATTAAATGCTCTTCTGCGGTGCTCTGTTATGAATCATTAGGTCTTCTTGGAGCACCTAAAATAATCACAGAAAATTTTACAACAGTTTAATTTACAACAAAAGATCGAAAGTCCTTTACCCAATTTTTCAAGGAAACCATTTTGTATTTGGATTTGTTTGATCAAAAGCTCGTTAATAGTTAATTTATCGTAATCAGTGTAAAAAAGACACAACATATTTCTTAAATTAATAAACAAATTAATAAATGTTTTTTTTTTGGTACAGGAGCACATACAAATAACATCGTTGAACAGATTAACTGTATTTGACATCAGAATCTATTCGCGCCTTTGCTTGGTAATTGCTTTAAATTTAGTCAAAAATCATAAAAAGCGTAACTTCGAACAATCGGCGCGAATACTTCTTTCAAGAAAAATAAAAAATAAAAATTTTTTTCATATAAATACTCATTAACCACTCTGCATAAAAATTGGTCGTCGAAAAAAATTATGGGATTGGCTAATATATATTTATTGAATATATTAAATATATTTCAGAAATTTATCTTGTGTTTTTCGAGATATCGCTACTTTTAATTTTATGGTTTTAACATATTAAACAATGCTATTAAACCTCATGTCATTTAGTTTGAAAGATTGTGGTGAAATGTATTTTGCTAATTTCATAAGTTAGCTGTCTATAACTAATATACGTTTAATCAGGGCCTCCAATAGCGCCAATGGCGCCGGGTCAAAAATGGAGAACTGCGCCCCTAATTCAAACCAAGAAATTACAAACTTCAAAGTGTTGTGAACGCAACAACTATCTATTTTTGAAATAGCACATTGTATTTCTTCGTTACTATTAATTTACTGGACTAAGAAACGGTTCATTATTCAAAACTGACATGGTACAAAATATTAGTTTTAAAACCAATAAATGAAAAGTCAATTAACAAAATCTTCAAAAAAGGTAAATAAATCGCTTAAATATGAGTTTTTCGAACTTTTCTGGCCACCTAAATATTGATGACATTTAACTCATTTTTTTAGTTAAATCTTTTTTAATAAGAATATTTAAAAGATCAGTAACGCAATCCTGGCTCATGGTCGAACGGAGAGAGAAAAAACACTTTAGCTTAAGATTTCTTTTAGTAGCGAGTTAAGTTTCGAATCCTTGAGATCAAGCTACAGCTTTTTGGAAAATTTGCAACCAAGAGCTCCTTTTTTAGTTTAAGTTCTTCTAGCAGCTGTTCAATCATGGTAATGGCTTCAGCTAAGCTGCTCACTAGACAGATCCGGTTTTCCATGGCATGTTTAAGAGCTGCTGACATTAGTTTGGCCTCTTGGCAAGTGATTTGTCTGCGTCGGTCCGAGAGCTCCATCTTGTCATAGAAAGTCTATGCAGTGAAATTCTTGTCGCTTCAGTAAGGATTTTTAATCGGTCAGGACTTGCATTAAAAAATAGCTACAGAGGTGCGACAATCCCAAAAATACTTTGTTCTAAACTGCTAATTCAACTGCCGGCGTACCATTTAAATTCAGACTGTGGTAACGTAGGTAACGTACAGGGCTTCCGAATATTTTTTTTTTTTTTATATAGTTTAATTCGTCATTTTCATAATAAGTTATTTACAAAATATTTTGAGTTAAGATATGACCGGAGTAGGCAGAAGACAAAAGTCTTATCATCTAGCCCCGTTGTATCGTTTACACTATCATAAATCTATCATAAATTTTTACAATATCAATACAATAATATAAATACTTTTAAGTAAACATTTTACATTTTTTTATACATAAAAAAAAAAAATTTATACATTCATAAAAATATAAATGTATAAAAAAAAAAAAGAAATAAATACAAATTTAGATAAATAAGCAAAAAAAATATATGTTTTACTTTTAAGCAAACGAAAGAAAAGTTAAGAATTGAAAAAGAAGATATTAAAAATAAAATAGAACTTGAGATATGTCATAACCAAGTAACTGTTTTTTCAAAATAACTTTGAAAGTTTGAAGTGAAATTAAAGTTTTACTTTCAATTGGAAGGAATGAGTTCCACAAATGTGGCCCTCGGTATGCTATTGAGAAATTAGACTGTTTTAATAAGGTTTTTGGTACCTGATAGTTATGCAATGAATGCTTTGTTTGATATTTATGACTTATAATAACAAAAAGGTCGTCAAAAATATTTGGCAGCAAACGATATTTAAATCTAAACATGAATAAAAGAATACTGTAGATATTTAATTGATAAACATTAAGCACTCCTAGCTTTTTGCGCAGTGGATTGCCACTGGTGTATTTATTAGCATTTAATATAAGGCGGCTTGCTTGTTTTTGTTTATTTAAGATTTAATTTTGATGGATAAATGCTGGCCCACGCAATATTACAATAACTGATATAGCTATGGATAAACGAAAAGTAGATAAGTTTTAAGCAGTTTTTATCCAACATAAGTCTTGTCTTGTACATAATTCCAATACTCTTTGAAATTCTATTTTCTATTAGATTAATGTGGTCTTTCCAACTTATTTGTTCGTAAAGTAAAACGCCTAAAAATTTAATGCAGAATGTCCGTTTTAAATTAGTTTTTTCTATTGAAATATTTGGGAGTTTTAGGGGCAAAGTTTCAGATTTGGAGGGTTTAGAAAAAATAATATATTTGCTTTTAGTTTTATTTAGAGAGAGTTTGTTGGCCTTCAACCATTCATTGAGGTTGTCATTATGCGATTCATAGTGATAAAGATTGACTCTATGTTTGAGTGGGTATAAAAAACCTGAGTGTCGTCAGCAAAAAGATTGAAATTTAATACACTAGAAGATAAGTAAATATCGTTTATATAGATAATAAATAATAAAGGCCCTAGAATAGATCCCTGTGGAACTCCGCAAGAAATGTTTCCTAGTTTCGTACAGGTTTTGTCATAAGATACACATTGTTTGCGATTATTATAATAGGAAAAAAACCATTTATAATTATTATTTTTGACACCATAATTTCTGAGTTTGTAAAGAAGAATAGTATGGTCCACAGTATCGAAGGCCTTTGAGAGGTCAATAAAAACCCCAAGAGTATATTGGTTGTTTTCAAATCCGTTTAAAATTTCTTTAACTAATTTAATTACTGCATGTTCTGTCGAGTGCCCTTTTCTAAATCCGTACTGATTATTATTAAGCAATTTATGTTTTATAAAATAATTGTATAGCCTATTATGCATTATTCTCTCTAGAATTTTAGAAAAACATGGAAGTATTGAGATAGGTCTATAATTAGATAATTTAGAATTATCACCGTCTTTAAAAATTGGAACTACTCTTGCTAGTTTTAAGAGGTCAGGAAAAATACCATTATTAAATGAAAGATTAAAAATAATTAGTAAGGGGTTTTCAATAATATCAAAAACTTCTTTAACAACCCTTGTGCTTATGTCATCAAGACCTGAGCTTTTGTTTGGTTTTAACATATTAAAAGCAAACCGAAGTTCATCAGGAGACACTTCAAGCTCATCCATCACACAGTCCTCTTCTTTAATATATGATTTAAAATTTTTATTTCCGGGAGTTATTTATTATTTTCTAGGTTTTGACCGACGTTTATAAAAAAATTATTAAAACTCTCTGCAATAACTTTTCGCTCATTAATTACTGTTCTTTCATCTTCAGTGTATACATATTTTGGTAAAGCATTACCATGATCTTGTTTATTTTTTCCTATCACTTCCTTTGCTTTTTGCTATGTTAAGGCTTGAGCTTCTTTAATATGCACCTGACATATTGAATCCATTTTCATATCCCTGACCGCAATAGTTTCAAATATTCAAACCTAGTCTTGTAATCACATTAGTAACAAGCTTGGCCATATTAACTCGTCTCCTCGAAAACTTTAACACACAAGAATTGTTCTTTGGTTTGCAAGCGATTATCTTCTCTTTCACAAAAAAGATAACAGATAACAAAAGCAATCTGCTCACTGTGAAATGTATTGGGGGTACCATCGACTGTGATTTTGAAGTAGATACCATCATAGATTTTTTCTGCAGCAGTACTTCGAATAATGCTATTATATTCTCTGATGAACTCATTTTGAAAAGAAATTGGGAGGTAATTGACACTAATTCTAGAACCCTCTTATTGATGGCGTCTCACATCTTTTGAGTGAGGTGCAATGATGGGGTTTTAAAAACCAAAAAGTCCATACAGGCAAAAAAAAAAATCACACCCAAAGTTCCACAAAGAATTATCCTCCATTTAGCTGTCTCCTAATTGATTCGCTTCTAAAACTCTGAATCTATACCAGTGGAGCTGGTAAGACAAAAAATTCCTTTTTCCAATCCATTTAAAACTTTTGGTACAATGCGCTGGATTAATGCTACTTCACGCAATCTATAAGTATCCTTCATTAATCCTTAGCTACTTTGTTCCAACAAAGAAGATACAATTCCCGTGCTTCAATACTGCTTTCGTGCCCAAGAGAGAACAGGGGAAACAGTATCGAGCCTTTGTGGTCGAACTCCAAACCATAACTATTTTTCTACTTTTTACTTATTAAGTAAAGATTGTTAAAACACATTCAAGGTAAAGATTCTCTTATTAAAATCACAAGGATAATCTTTTTGTATCAAAGAATGTGAAGAGAACCCTTTTAAAATTATTACATCTCAATCTTTCTGATTCAAAGCAACACAAATGGCCACAAAGAGGGGTCATCATTATTGAATATCAAACATGGGTGAGCATCACATTCTCTCCTGTTGAATAAAGTTCCTTTTTCTGACTCTGATGAGTCACTTTGAAAGGTAAATTATTTTAGGCCCCTTCTAACCTACAGTCCTTCATAACACATATCGAGTGCAGCAGGTGATCTTGAAAAGAGAAGGAAAGCTCATTGTTTTCTTTTAGCCCTTATAGATTTAATAGGATTCATGATCATTCGTTTAGGGATCTTTAAGGAATGAAGTTAGCAATAACAACAAAGATAATGTCAGAGGTTGTTAGAAGAAAAAAAAAATGATACAAAAAACAGGTAACTTACTGGTGGCCTTAATTGAGTGTTTGGAAGAGAGGTATTATTGTCGGTCTGTACAATGGTTATAAATCCCATAGCCTCTAAAATTTGTTTATTTGACCACGTTGCTCACCCATGGAACGCACCACCTAACAAAATTGTCAGTGCTATAAGTGTCGACTGCTTTAAAGCGAAATTTTATCAGCTTCCATTATAATTACCAAAGAACATTATCTTCCGTGCATTTGAGAACGAACTAACCTGGCTTACTATGCTTGGGCTTTTTGAATACCCCCGGCTCCGTTTTATTCAACTACAACTAAATTGTATTTTTTCTTTCGAAAAAAATAATTTATAAATAATTATAATAATGGAATTTAAAAATTACATTTTTTCATGCGTATTTTTAGTCAAAATACTAAAGTTTTAACATAAATCAGAAAAACTGAGCAGGTTTTTACACTGTCAGTCATTTAAATGTTTTTTATTTATTGTATGTAAAAAAATTTATTTCATTATATATAATTATTTATTGTATGTAAAAAAAACAAAAGGTTGTCTGGCGCCCCTTCAATCTTAGCGCCCGGGTCAGTTTGCCCCTCCCTCTCGAAGGCCCTGCGTTTAATTTAATAATTTATTAATCTAATAAATAATCTAATAATTTCACTGCCTTTCAATGACTTTTGGAATAAAACATTGTGTTTTAGCGTTATTAAATAATTTCTAATTAACACTTTACAATTTACAAACGAGGAGATAAATTAATCCTGACGACTTCTCTCGTGTTTTTTTTTTGCTCTGTATTACAATCTTTAAAATACAGTTATATATAAAAGAATTAATACAAGGAATTAAAGAAATCATAAGTAAAAAGTAAAAATAAAAGCGTTATGAAGTAATAAAGTGATAAAGAACGCGGAAACTCAAAGAAAAGCATGAGGTCTCGTCGCATGAAACCATGGGGTCTCGTCGCAGAGAACCGCTGATAATAGAGCCAAGAATTTGCTTTTGTCACGTCAATATTGTTTCTCTATTGTAATATTTTTAAATTATTTGCCACTTATCATTATTAAGTTAAAGGTCATGAGCAAAATAGCTGGATTTTTCGAAATTGGAAGCAATAGCCAAGTAGTTTTTTGGTACTAGAATGAACTTATTTCAATGTTATTAATCTTCCAACCTATTTATTTATTCAAAATAAGCTTCTTCATAAAAACATTTAAAATATGAGTGGTCTACCAAATCAACTTTATTTATTAAAAATATGCTTTTTCATTAGGTGCAGTACTTGGCTATTATAGTGTTTATTTCATTCTTCATTTAAGAAAATTCTTCATGTGATGAACTTTTAGTGGGAATTGAAAAATCTTTTTCGTCTGTTCTTGTGTAAGGTTGTGTAGATTAGTTGTATATAGTCTTCTAGCTAACCGGTTGGTCGTATATGTACACACTTACATGCAGACATACATATGTACCCTGATATACAGTTATACTTCCACGCACCCATAACATATAGATGCATTCAAATATACATACAGCTAATCTTATAAACCTACAACATATAAATGCATACATACATACATACATACATACATACATAGATACATACATACATACATACATACATACATACATACATACATACATACATACATACATACATACATACATACATACATACATACATACATACATACATACATACATACATACATACATACATACATACACACATACATACATATATAAATACATACATACATACACGCACCCATATACATATACAAATATATACTTATATATATACATACATACATACATACATACATACATACATACATACATACATACATACATACATACATACATACATACATACATACATACATACATAGATACATAAATACATACATACATACATACATCATACATACATACATACATCATACATACATACATACATACATACATACATCATACATACATACATACATACATACATACATACATACACACATACATACATACATACATACATACATACATACATACATACATACATACATACATACATACATACATACATACATACATACATACATACATACATACATACATACATACATACATACATACATACATACACACATACATACATATATAAATACATACATACATACACGCACCCATATACATATACAAATATATATTTATATATACAGGTATTTTTAGATCTCATAAATCGTTTTACAATTTAAATAACAGTTTAGAAAAAAAATTATGTTATAATAAAAATTATTAGTTAAATTTAGCGTCATAAAATATTTATCAAATCAAGGTTTAAAACATGTAAAGTTAAAAAACTTATATAATATTCAAATATATATATAGTTGCGGGGTGGGTGTAAGGGGTTCATATTTTTTAAGTTTTCTCTTAAATGAGTTGTAATTCCATTTTTGTGAAAAGTCAAAATTCTTTAAAACTATTTTATTCCATAGAAAGGCTCCTCGAAATGAAATACAAGTTTTACCAATATTAGTATGCGATAATGGTTGTTGAATAAAATTTTTATTTTGTAGTTCGTATTTGCTTTTTGCTTTTAGTGAATATAAGTTATAAAAAGGAGTAGGGAAGCTGTTGGTGTTACGTTTTTAAATAAAACAAAAAACATTAAAGTCATTAAGTTAATATATATTTAAAATATTCATTTCAAATAAAAGAAGCCTGGCATGAGTGAAACGGTCTTTAAAATTTAAAACTTTGAAAAGTATGTGCGTAATATGTTAGTAAACCAATGCAAAATTTCACTACGACGTTGAAAGTGCTTTAAAACCAGTTGTTCTGATTTTAAACAGGGTCACCTCTTCTTTTATTTGATTAAGATGTCACAGAAATGTGTACCTTTTTAAAGAAAAGAATGATGTCAAATTCCCATTTCGTTATACGGCCATTTTGGACTGACTACCCAGACAGCAAGGATATAATGGTCCCGCGCTGGTCCTGTGTTGACTGCCGCGCTGGTCCGGCTACGGCTGCCGACGTTAGCAAAGCTCCGTTTTGGTCTAAGGATTTTTCATGGACCAGCCGTGGCTAGCCAGTGATAGCAAAACAGCGGCTAGCTAGTGCAGGACAAAACAGCGGCCAGTGCAGGACAAGAACTGGCAGAATAACGATTAGCCATTATTACACCGTGTCATCGTGATTTTGCTTTTATTAACTAACTGGGTCGCGCATGGGATTGTTATGGATTTTCATTAGGCAATCCTATTTGAAGTCTCTATATTTTCCTTAAAGACCCTGTCTTTTTAATTACTTAAACCAAAACTCCATTCCCAATTTCATGTCTTGAGATTTGACATTTCATGAGTGAATATTTAATTTACTATACAGCAGATTCTAAATAGAGTATACAACATGCTGTGACAAATTAATTTATCATTTTATTATAAATAGATGCTTTAAAATGTTGTCACAGTTTGGTTACAATTTAAAGCATCTTAAACAAAGATGCACAGTATCATTGTACCATTATAGTATTTAAGATTAAACATAAAGCATTTAACATTACTTAAATTGAAACCCGAATATAATGTTCTTCATTATTAGCAATATTCAGATGAAATTTGTTTATCTAACTGCAACACAAACTTGTCAGCAAGGGAACAGAGAAGGATTTAATTTACTACATGTGTTTGGCAGGTATAATAATCCTTATTGTATGTATTTAACTAATAATACAATTTTCCTAAATACTTTTTATACAAAAACTATTTTATTTATTTTATAAAACTCAGTAAATACTTAGTAATAGTAAAAATAAGGAAAATAAAAATAACTGCTTCACTTAAACACTGAAAGCAGAAATATTAATAACTTTGATTTAGTATAAACTTATCAGATTTAGATGAACTTGAAATTTGGCAATTTTGTGTCAATATTATGGTTATTGCAATTGCTTCATTGATATATACTACATTCATATGGTGGCACATTAATCATTACAAACAAACTCTGAGAATGAAACATCGATACCATTAAATCTAATAATTAAAATTATTTTCTTTTATATAAAATAACAAAATAAGAAAAGGCAACAAATATATGAAATTGAGTTTTATTATCACAGTAGCTTAAGAATAAGCTACATGCTAAAAAAAAAAATCAGCTCAATAGCATTATCATTAGCAATTCTTTATAATTTTTAATAAAACCAATTTAAAAATGAAATTATAGAGAAAAAATGACTTTGAAAGTTTGATAGTAGGGCGAATGAAACAGTTCTTTAAATATTTAGATAAAAGAAATAAAGCATTAACACTTCTATCATTATATAGACCTCACCTTGAATATTGAATCTATACAGAGTTATTAATGACTTGGATGTAATAAATTGGAATAATGCTCCAATATTTATAGAAAATTCTATTACAAAAATCAACAATAACTGATATATAAACAACAATCAAAAAAATCAAACGGTCAACACAATTTTTTCAAAAATAGAATATTTGTAAAATGGAACCATTTATAACAAGAAGTTGTGAACGGGAAAAACTTGAATATATATTTTTAACACTCTGCAATAAATATAATATAACATAATATAATATAACATAATATAATAAGCATATACAAAACTGTGAAAAGATGTTAAATTCTGAAATCTACTTTTGTTACACCATACACTCATAACGTGTATCACAACTTTGTTGGTTTATTTGTATTTGTTTATTGTATTTGTGAGTAAACATGTTAGCAAATATATTTAGAAAAAATTATTAAATAATGATTTAACTCCAGAAAAAATGAAAAAATAAAGTCATTAATGAATTTTTAAAATTATTTTGTTATAAACACTTATATGTCCGTATTATGTATACTTTTCGTATCTTGTGCGCCTCATATGTTTATAATACTTAGGTATCCATTTTTTGACTTCAACAACTTTGCATAACACAATAACATTTGTATACTATATTTATAATGAAGATGTTATCTTTATATTATTCCTACTAAAATATAAAAGATAAATGTGTTAATAACACTCAAATTATATTTTAAAAAAATGTTATGATTATGACAACGAAGAGATAATAAAATAAAATTTGTTCAAGTAATCTACACAATAATATATATTTCCTTTTCTATCAAACCTACATTTCTATCAGTCTTCAGTTGTCGTTGTTTTCATAAATTAGTTTTTCAAACATTACATTGGATTAATGTTTGATGTAAATAATTACGTTTAAGATAAATAGACTTCTAAGCAATGCTGATATAACATAATCATTATGTTATTTGTTGTCTAACAACACATCCCATACGAAACCTTGTTTATTTAACAAAAGAATTAACTTACAATAACTTATTTAGAAATTATTTTAAAAACATAAATTTTCTTTAATAAAATATTAATTTAATACAAATTTATCTAGAAATTATTATGTACGCAAACTAGAATATAAAAAAAACAGAATAGATTCTCACCTAAAAGCCTTTTTTTAAAAGATAAAATCTTAGATAGATTTGTATTTATAATGAATAAAAATGCTCTTGTTTATATCAAAGTTAATTTGATTTTACCACTGATGGACCAGTATCGACCAAATGTCGGGTAATTTGCTTTGACAAATTTTTGTTGGACCAGTAATGGTTTTTTTAGGGCTACCCAGCTCAGGCAATTTTATTAAGGCTCGAAAATGGCCCTGTTACGGCTTTCCAGAACTGGCAATCCAAGAACGGAACTTTGTTGGGCCTTTAATGAATTTGCTGACATAGGCCAGCCTTTATCAGACAGGTATATCCTTGCTGTCTGGGTACTCTAGTCATGAATACATATGTATTTTTTCAAAACAGGAAGCATATTATTTTGACTGCGCCAACTGTAAAATCCCTAAAGTGGATTAGAAGACCATACAAATTATAAAGACCAGATTAAGCTGATCGTCCAGATGTTCAATGAAGTATAGACAGTATCGCTTTTTTTTCCAAGTCTAATTACTTTGTTTTTTGTAATAATATTGAAGGCTTGATGGGATGCCTTGACGTCCGTTTCATAAGCAGCATTGGCTACCTTTTAATTGCCTGTTAAGGTTTTTGTTTTCTAATCTTGCAAATCAAACATTCACAGTTCAGAGTATTTTAAATATGTGGTTTAACATGAATCGAATCAAAGTTAAACAGCACTTGCATCAAAAAATTTTTGCCACCTTAATTCAAATTATCGAGCAAAATATTTTCGGCAGTAATTTCCAACTCCGCTAGAAGCCTTTACATTACTAATTACTAAGTCTAATATGCTTTTAACAAGTTTGTATACTCTTTTAATTATAAATGAGTTCTGTTTTACATTTTTGTAAACATAAAAAACACACAGTTTTGCAACCCTCTTAATTTTTGATTTTGTTAGACATTTCAAAATAATTTTTATTCAAAAGATTTTATGGAGCGAATCTTAGTTTCTGACAATTTACCATAGTAATTTTAAGTTAATTCTTAACAAGTTACAAGACAACAAGAAGACATATTGTCAAATGTATGACTAGTAAAAAATTGTTTTTTTCTAAACTATTTAATTTCTTTTTTAATTGTAATTTTTATTTTTTTGTTACTTTTATCGACCCAACTGTTTTGTTATTTTCATACAACAATTCATAATATCATAAAAATATAAATATAAATATCATAATTAATTCACTACTACTGAAATTTTTTTAATTTATCTTTGTTTAATTGTGAATTTAATCAAGTAGCTATTGAAATTATACAAAGAAGTACTATAAATACTACTATCAGGTGTGATTCTCATGCTTTTTTAGGTTACGTTGACTAAACTAAAATTTTATTTAGAAAATGATGAGTGAAGTGTGGAAACATTTTGTAAAAATCAGTAAAAATCAGGCAAAATGTCGAGTTGGCAACTGTAATGAAGTTTGTACGATTGTTAATTACGGAACAACGAATTTGATGAACCATTTAAAATTGAAACATGACATGGATATATCTCTTAAAAGAAAGAATACATCAGAATCAACAGAAGGTCCAAGTAATCAAAAAATTCAACGTCCAATAACAAGTTTTACAGTTCGAGAGTCTAGAGAGTTGTTAATATCAAAATGTGCAGCCAAAGATGGATTTTCAATTGATCAAATAATAAATTCGGATGCTACTAAATCATATTTGTCATCGCGCGGTCATCAAATGCCTAAATCAAGATCAACAGGCTGGGAAGACATTAAAAAATACAACGAAGAAGTTTTTAATGAATTTGTGTTAAAAATTCAAGAGTCTAAAGTCATGGGAAAGAAATTTAGTAAAATAATTGATGAGTGGACTGATAATACATTCAAGAGATATTTAAATATCAAAATTCACAACGGCACTGAATCTAAGCAATTTACATTAACTTCTGTTGGATCAGGTAGTTGTATTGCTGAAAAATTGAAAACAATTGTCAGAAAAAAACTCCAGGACATCTAACTTGACATTTCAGAAGATATTGTCTCAACTATAAACGATGGAGCTTCTGCAATGAAAAAATGTAGATGCCATTTGAAAGTCAACTTTGCTACAATCATGGAATAAATTAAGCTATTGTTGACTGTTTATATCAAAAAGATCGCGAAGAAATGGATGAATATAATGATAATGTTGAACTTGATGATGAAGATGAAGATTTTGATGAAAAACTAGACTTTGATGAATAAGAAAGCTCTTTACTAATGGAAAAATCCTACTTTGATGTTATATCAGTTGTTCGAGGATATGTGAGAAAATTTCGAAAATCTCCATTGAAAATTGCTCGCTTTAAAGAAAATGTCCAAGAAACAACAGGAAAAGAGTTAACTCTATTAATTGACTGCAAGACAAGATGGAATAGTGTACTTCCTATGTTGCAGAGATTTTATGAACTGAAAGAAATTGTAAAATCTACAATAATTGAATTTGAAGGTTCATATGATGACAGCATTGAAACTAAAGTTACAGACATAACAGATTGTTTGATTTCTGTTGAAAAAGTTATTAAAAAATTAAGCTCTAAATGCTGCAATTTGATGGTGGAAGAAGGATCATTTATCTATTTATTCAACACACTCAACGCACAGGAAAGTGATATTTCGCAAAAAATGCTCGAAAATTTAAAAACTTGAATTGATTCACGAAGAAATGTTGATTTAATATCAACATTGATTTTTCTTCACACTGGTGATTATTCAAAGGAAAATAATTATTTTAAATATTCGTCAAAATTAACTATTAGAAAAAAAATTAAGGAACTCAATACAAGACTATTTGCAGAATCATTGTTGAAGGAAAATGATGATGAAAATGATTCAAATACAACATCCAAGCTTGATGACACTATCAACCACTTTGTAAACCATCAGAAAACATTCAAAACTTCGATCGAAAATGAAATTAAGGCGTTTGAAGGAACAAAAGAACGTACAGATAAACTTCAGATGATCTACGATGCCTTATTAACTGTGCAAGTGACATCAACAGACGTTGAAAGATTCTTTTCTGTAGCTGAAAACTTCTAGACTAACCTTCGTAATAGAATGAAAGAAGAAAAATTGAATATTTAAAATATCACTTCTTAAATAAAAGCTAAAATTTGAATTGAAATCAATTGATTTTTTTCATACATTTTACTATTTGGTATTTGTACAAATATTGAAAACCCAAATATTTGGCATCCCTAGACGGTATAAACGTGAAAAATCTTGTTTTAACCTTGCTAATTTAAAGCGATTTACATTGAAATCTTAAAAATTGATATCTCCCTAATGTTAAAAATTTCCCTCGGAAAAAACTAAAATTTTTAGATAATACACCAAATTAATCTACATTATATTTATAATCACCCACATGCTTTTCTTGGGAACCGCCGTAAGCATTAAATCTGATTTCTACAAGCTGTGAGTTTTTAAACGTACATACAACGGGTAAAGTGTGTTTGAAACACAAATATTTAAAAGTTTTTAAAATTTATATTTAAATTTTTAACATCAACAGTTATAAATACTTTTATTAATTCACATTACTTTATTTCCATTTCAATTTTTTTTTTCGTTTTATAGTTTATAATTTGTTGCTTGTAATGCAAAATGAATTAAATATTCAGAAGAAAACCTTGTAAACGTTGTAGAATATTCCACAAAAACCGTCCACAAATTGAGGTACATTAAGCCAATAACGAACAAAATTAGGCCTGTTTTGAAAGTCGGTACAATTTTACTGTTTACGAGTAAGGATTATAATACAAATTTACCGGTATTACAATTACAACTCACAAAATCAAATAGTATCTCTATTTGAATTGAATAGAATTGCATTGTTTTATTATCGGCAGTACCATTGTTTTACTCGTAAACCTTTGAACACAGCAATAATGTGTATAAATAAAACTAAAACCTCAACATTAAACATAAGAGAAATTATTAACTCATCGAAAATTTTAAATTACTTTAAAAACATTTGGTATTTCGTTGGACAATGTTGTTTCCATTACGACTGATAGAGCATTGGTAATAAAGAAAGTGGGAAAGTTAATTTGTGCAAATCATCAATTGTGCTTAATTTAACAAGCAATAATCAGAGTTGTTTAAAACAATTACTATTTGTTAGAAAATGTAAATGAATAGAAAAAATTAACTAGTCTAGAGCAAGCATATTTTTTAGACGATGGGAAAGAATATGATTGGTTGTTTAGAGCTATTATCTAAAACAAAAGTCGATCTGGTTAATAGCAAATAGGCATGCAAATTTTAGATCCAATAAGAGTAAAAAATTCAAAAATCTAAAAGTTTTTTTTTTAATATTATTGTGCATTTTAGATTAGTTATAAAAAATCTGCAAGGTTACTGGTAATTTACCGATAACCTTTATAGGATATTTTTATCGAACTACCGGTAATAAAAAATTCGGTAATTTTACAATTCCAAATTACGAGCAGTTTTTAAAAACAAGTTTTCGCACTGAAGATTTAATGATGATTTAATAAAAAATCAATTTAACATTATATTTAACTATTTGTGTCCTCTAAGAAGTACTAATGGTCTTATCACAGAGCACCAGGGGCGTGTCTAGGGGATGTCTGCTACGTCGCCGGACATATCCAAAATATGTATATATATATATATATATATATATATATATATATATATATATATATATATATATATATATATATATATATATATATATATATATATATATATATATATATTTGTATATATATATATATATATATATATATATATATATATATATATATATATATATATATATATATATATATATATATATATATATATTTGTATATATATATATATATATATATATATATATATATATATATTTGTATATATATATTTGTATATATATATATATATATATATATATATATATTATATATATATATATATATATTTATATAATTTTTTTTTTTTTTTTCCACAACTTTTGTTGAATAGATATGATGCGTCAGTAGATAATAGCAAACAGAGCGAATAATTATAGCAAACTAAAGCAATAATTAAGCAAACTATACAAGGTTAATTGTTCGAACGGATGGTAAGAAGTTATTAATCCGGTGTTGCGTTAAATAAGTAGCTCGTTAAATAAGTGGACAAACAGTTCTGCGCATGCGTAAAAACGCTGAAACACTCAAAACTAGGATCCTAAAACCCAGCGTTAAATTAGTAACATTGCTTATAAACAAAAAAGATGGCTGACCACGATTACTCTGTTGAAGATGTAAAAAATATCTTTATGATAGAACAATTACGAAATGTATGAGTTGAAAACAGCGTAAATCATTTCTAAAATATGCTAAAAAATTGCAGTTTACTGGTATGTATTAATATATGTATTAATATATGGTATGTATTAATATTAAGAGTAATTTTGTATTTGGACTTGAACATTTTCTTGAAGATTTAGAATTTAATCTGAGATAAAATGTAAACATTGTATACAAATGTAAACATTTGCGTATAATTTTTATACGATTGTAAAAATTGCAGTTATAACTCTGCAAATGACTAATATTCAAATGAATATATACAAAAGTAACCGTTGCATACACATTATGCATACACATGTCACATGTGTTTACCAATGTTTACATGTGTTCTAAACGTTGGCATATAATTTATATACGATTCTAAACATTACATAAATAGTTCAGAAATAGCTCGGCGAAGGTTTATTTAGTGTTTTAGTAAAAAATATGTCTGTTCTTTCCTTGGATATTATAAGTTGTAGAGGACAATCTTATGATGGTGCTGGAGCAATGGCTGGACATAATAAAGGGTTGTCTGCTCGTATTTTAAATTTGAATGAAAAAGCTATTTTTACTCATTGTTACAGCCACAGACTTAATTTAGCTATATGTGTATCATGCAATGTGCAGTCTATCAGGAACCTTTTAGCTCATGTAAAAGAGGTATTATACTTTTTTAATCTTTCTCTAACCAGGCAACAAAAATTAGATGAGCATATTAATAAAATTACTCCAATAGCTTCCAAAAAAAAGTTAAAAGATGTTTGTAGAACACCTTGAATTGATAAAGTATATAGCATGGATACTTTTCAAGAGCTTTTTATACCTGTGGTCTCCTGTCTTGAAGAAATGTCCTTAAATATCAATACAACATTTAATCATACAACATTTACTTCTGCTTATTCTTTACTGAAGTTAATAACAGGTTTTGATTTTATTGTTGCACTTTGTATAACAAGAAATTTTTTTGATAAAACTCATCCAATTACACGGTTGTTGCAGGCAAAAAGTAATGATATTTATAATGGTTTAAATCTTATCCAGGCATTAAAAGATGCTGTGTCTTCTCTTAGAAATAAGTTGATGAACACCATCAAATATGCTATGAATAAGCATTAAAAATTGCATCAAAGATAAATGTTAAAGAAGAAAAGCCTAGAATTTCATTTATTTCAAAAAACAGAGCTAATACTTCTTTTGAATCTGTCTCCAATTATTTTAAATTGGTTATCACTATTCCTTTGTTAGACCATCTGAGTACTGAGTTAAACACAAAGTTTAATGATACAAATTTGAAGTGTTATTAGCACTTGTCTTAGTTCCTTCAAAAATGATTACAGAAGTTCAGTGTTCTAGTGATCCTAATTGGAAAGATCATGTCATATCTTTCAGTGACTTTTATATAACAGACTTACCAAATCCACTTGCTTTATTAGATGAGCTTAAACTGTGGGTAGTATATTCGGTAAATTTTAAAAATGAGCTTTCGTCTAATATTACCGAAACATTAAAAGCAATAAATTTTCCTGGATTTGAAAATATTAAAATTTGTCTTAAGTTACTAGCTATCTTACCCTTACCTTCATGCGAATGTGAGCGAATGTTTCCTTCACTTCGACGTCTAAAAGATTATAAAAGAAGCACAATGGTAGAGGACCGCCTAAATGGTTTAGCTTTAATGAATATTAACACAGAGTTACCTATAGATGTTGAAAAAGTCATTAATAAGTTTGCCATAAATAATCGTAGGTTGTGTTTTAAATAAAATTTTAATAAAAATAAAATAAAATTATTAAAAAAATATAAAACATAAATATAATATATAAAAAATATAAAAACATTATCTTAAAAAAAATAACTCTTTGTTTAACGGCTATTTTCATAGCCACACATCTTTGTAAAAACATTATTTGCCATTGAACAGTACAGTAAGTATAGCCAGCAGTTCATTTACTATTTGGTTTTAAACTTTTTTTTTTGGAGGCGGTCGGAAGTTATCGTTTCGAAAAATAAAGTTCATATTGCGTCAAATGTATTAAAAAAGCCTAATTTCGCAAACAGTAGATAAGGAATAGTGTCGCAAATATCCCAAACCAAGAGTAGTATACGAATCAACCAATAAGTTGACTCCTTGCGTGCTCTCCCTAAATAAGTCGATGCGTGTATTACTTCAAAAAGAATTTTTTTTGCTTCATGTAAGAATAGGTCGTGTGTAATTGTTAAGCGTTGGTGCTGACTGGTTATCATCATTTTCTTCTAAAAATAAATAGTGTGCGAAGCGATGATGCTTGATAATGGTAAGCATCATGTGCGATAAAATATCGGGCGATTGCTAAGCCGTCTTAATGCGTTTGTCAATGAGGAAGGGGGGGGGGGGGGGGGAATGCTGAAATTTAACATTTTTGGGGAGGGGTTAAAATTGCGACTTACCCAAAAAAAATTCCTTTACACGCCCCTGAGCACTTCGGAATAAAAATTAACCAGAAGGTTCAAGCCTCCTTCTTTATAAATGTTGCATATATAGCCAAAGCCTGGTATGAACCACGGACCTCTAGTACTAAAACCAAAATTCTAACCACTACACCACGTCTGAATTCAACACCACACTTGTAAGTGTTTTAAATTATGTGAGGTTAGAGATTGTGTAACAATACTGCTTGTGTATTTAGCCAACTTCCCAGTGACATGAAATTCCAATAGTACTTTTAAAACTGCTACCTTACTCAGCTCGTAACATTTCCAACTTACCGCAAAAGTATCTTTCCTAACCCAATCTCGTACCAAGTTCATTTTTACTTTAATAACTGCATCGTAGTTTATATCCTACACTTTCAGAAAATAAAATTACAATTAAAACTCCAGAATATATAAACAAAATTTGAAGACATTACAGAGAAATATTGACAGACAAATAGAATTGTTAAATACTAATACCGTAATACCGTAAATAGCATAAAAATAATAAGAAATAAAATAAACGAGATTGACAAATTTCTGTAATAATGAGCAGTTTGTTTATTTAAAGATGGACTTTCCCATTTAATTTGGAGTGCTTCTTTAATTTTCAATTTGTATTTGGATCAAAAATTTTAAAACAATTATAGTTAGTCAGATTTTTTCTTTTAACGGATGAAATTAAATGTTTGTAAACATTAGGTTGTTTGTCACTTGTCAGATGCTCATAAATTCTTTTTGTTAAATGTCTGGAGATTTATCCAGTAAAACTGGCAAAAACACAAGAAAATTTGTAAACAATTTGGAATTGAGCAGCTTAGGAAGTGAATATTTTATACACAAACTATTTTGTAATTTGTTGGTTGTGAAAATTAAATTAATTATGACATCTTTACAATTTTATATTAATGATTTTACTAATTATAGATTTAGTAAAATTTGAGTAAAATCCAATTAATGAAAGTTTATTTATGTCCTAATCAAATCCAAGTCATGTGTTGTTGATTTTATATGTTCTATAAATCAAACAACGTAGAATACTAACTTCATAACAATAGGGGAAAAACTAGAAAATTTTTGTAAAAGACCTGCATATGTTTTTTTGTGATAAACTGATGTAAAAAGTGAAACAGACTTATTGATAAAAACATCTAAAAATGCAATTTGATTATCTTGTTCTTTTCATAGTAAATTTTAAGTTTCCGTGTTGTTTATTAAGCTGTTTTGAAAGTTCCTGAGCTTCAAACTCTGAATTAAAAATAGCTATAATATCATCCACATAACGTTTATAAAAAATTGGTAAGGAGGAAGAGCAATTACTGACTCATTTTTGTTCGTAAAACCCAATAAAAACATTAGCTAAAATTGGTGCTAATAGAGAACCCATGACAACGCCATCCAATTGATCCAATTAATATTTCCCGCTAAATAAGAAACGGGAACCGGGTGTTGAGATTTGAAGTAATTTTTTGAACTGAGCTTTAGAAAAATAATTTAAACACGTTTCATCTTTAAACTAAAAATCAGTAGCTATATTTATAGTTTTAATTGTAATTTTATCTTTTGAATCTGTAGTATGTAAACTATGAAACTTGTCAAGATTGAAAAATATCGTGTTTTTCTTTTTTAAAAAACATTTTTCATCGCAATTTTTTGCAAAGCATCGTTACTTCCCAGCGAGCACACCGACGTATTAAGGACGTCCATAAGACGTGTCATTTCTCGTCCATTAGACGTCCTTAGTTGGACTCAAATGAAAGATTTGAAAACGTTTATTCCAGACGTCCTAAAGACGCCTTTTCAAGACGTCCTTGAGACGTTTTCTCAGCCGTCCTACGGACATCTCTGGCTGGTCTTATGTGAAAAACTTAAGAACGTCTTATTCAGTCCTAGAACATCCTAATTTTACCTAGATATTTATTTAAAAGTTATATAAAAATCCAATGATCCACTCATCAACTGATCCACACTGATCCAATGATCCACTCATCCACTCATTCACAATGATCCACACATCCACATCCACTAATATCGATATCGATCAATGATGACTTAATAACTATAATCAACTGTTGTATTTTTTATTTATTTTTAGTAATATTCTCATATTTATAATATACTATTTTTGTAAAATTAATAATTTATTTTTCTAATTTTTTGTAATGTTAATAATTATTTTTAATATATCAAATTACACTTTATTTACTTTGATTCCTCTTTATACCTTCCCTTGCCTAGATTAAGTCAATTCTAAGGTGTGTATTGTATACAATACATAACCTCTAGAAAAGCAATAAAAAACCTCTAAAAAAGCAATAAAAAACAAAAACGTATATATATATATATATATATATATATATATATATATATATATATATATATATATATATATATATATATATATATATATATATATATATATCGTTGGTTGACAAGTAATACTCATTAAGTACAGTTTTATGGGAAATTGACTTTTAGACACTATGATGCCCAAATATTAACAACATATTGCAAGAAAAAGTCAATAAGTGCATAAATCAATCCGAAATAGTAGTATTTTATCTAGAAATATCATTAATTGCTGTTTTGCAAGTTCTTAGGGCAGGTAAAACTAACTAAAACTTGATTATCTCAAGTTAACTGTCACTAGACGATACATCGACCACATTGGTAAAACCACAGATGTCACATTTTTCTCATTTTAAGAAAAATGAAATTTAATGTTTAGTGACATTATATATCTGTTTCTTAATAACTTATTTAATTAAAAGTATATTTTTATGACATTTTATTCCTTACACAATATATAAATGCTGTCTTTTTACTAAATACAAGAGTTATTTATTCACAATATTTTTTTAAAAATAAGACATTCATTTTGGACATCAAATTGAGGGAGCTGCAAACTTTACAAAGTCATAAAACCGATCAACAAGAGGTTATTGACTCAAATTTTAAATTTGTTGATGAATATAAATTAGCTTTAGGATTGACAAAAAAAAATTCAAATTTGACTCGTTTCCCTCCTTTTCGGAGCTGGGGGGGGAGAGGGTAACATTTTGGGGCTTTTGTTGTTCCCAGTCTCCAATCACCGCAATTTTTTGCATAGCATCCTCATTCCCCATATATATGAACATACTTAAATATGGAGTTTTCTTCATGTTTCAAAGTTGCTTAGCTCAAACATCAAAAAAAGTTGTCAACGGCCTTGATATACAACCAGAACTTAATAAGTGCGTGATGGGTAAATTTAAGCCCTCCCCCCCCCTCCTTCTTTTCATAAAAAAAATTCAAATAAAATATTATATAAAAGTTTTTTTTAACTTTATAAAAAATAGCATTGCAACCTTATCTCTTCCCAACCTCATTTATTTACCATAGATGATGTCTGTGTTAAATCACTTTATATCAAGTTTGTATAAACCATACAAAAACCAATTGCGAGCTCAACGTTAATAAAATATGTTTTTATATATATATTTTTTTCAAAAATAAGATAACATAATATCAAATAATATCTTATTTTGTCCACTCAGATGATGTTTAGGTTTAGTAAGTCTTTAAATTTTTAACAAAAAAAGGCTACAGAGCTATGTATGCTTGTTTCAGTTTATCAGGCACTTCAAACTTTAATCTCAACATATGGGATGTAACGCACATAAAATTAAATATTACCAATTTTACATATAATTAAATTTTAACTAGCTTTTAATATTTCAATTTCTTTAAATGAACATGTCTAAAATGAACGAATAACCAAGAAGTTTGGCTTTGAAACACTGCGAGTTTCAAAAATTTTTCTGGTATCATGTTTTATATATAATATTGGGTTGTAATGGTTTTTTGTCAGATCGTCTAGTGTTTCTGCCAGAAACTTTTGATTTGTAATGGCCTCTTTTTTCAGTTAAAAACGTAAGTTTTTCAGTTTTATGAACAAGATAATAAAATCAATCTAAAACATTTCATTTTATATTTTGCCTAGCACATAAATTACACATCAATTTGATGTCTTTTACATTTGATAAAATTTATAATTTAAAATCATGCAGTATAGAACATACAAGATAAGACCATCTGTTTCCAACAGCTGCATCATAGCAATAAAAGTATAATTTTTGAGTTGAAAGTATATTAGTGTTTAAAATATAAAACAGCAGTTGTCTGGAATAGTATACATATTGGTTTCAAACGTTTAAACTTTTTTTGGGGGAAAATCCAAGCAAGTTACTTCATAAATAAAAAGATCAGAATGTTATTGAGTCTACTTTGTTTTATATATAATGTTGTTTACTTCCTCTGACGTATTTTTCCTAAGGATAAAAGTTAGTCATGTGACTTACGTTTTTATTACCATTGTTTTAGTTATAAATAACTTGGACAACTGTGTTTTTTACCCAGTAAACTTTGGACAACAGTGGTTGTTTCAAAAGTGCTCTTTTTTTCAATGACCATAGAACCTTTAAACACACTAATCTAGTCTCATTGAGACCTAATTATTAAATGACCATTTAGAACAAAATATATGTAGTGTTTTCGCCACATAAAATTGGATATTTTATCATTTAACTTGAAAATAAATAGTGTTGCAATAGCTTACTTGAATGATTTTATTGAATTATAATTAAAGTCTTTTTTTAGAATAAATTTATAAATTTTTTTAGAATAAGTTTACTGATTTGGAACAATTAGCGATAAATACAGCTCTTGAAATTTGCTTTTTAATCCTGTGTGATTTTGAATGTCTGTGATTTCCAATTGCAATTTTGGTTTATTGCAAATATCATCATCTAATATAGTGAATGGGTTGATAAAGCTCAAAATATTTATAGTTTTAGCTTTAAACCTGCAAAGCGAGTTTCAAATGATTGTAAAAGTTTCAAAATGGGACCTTTGTACTTTTTGTACAAAGGTCCTTTGTACTCAATATAATTTTTAAGTGTTGGAAATAAAAATTTTCCTGTGATAAACTGTCTTTAAATTTTTTTATTTATTTTTCAACGTTTTCACTTTTAACAAAGCTGCAAGCTGCGTTTGAAATAAATTACTTTAAAACTCATCTTTTGAAACACTTTATCAAAGTTACGCAAAATATTTTTACGCATACTTCTAATGATTATTTAATAAATGAACAAACTTTATTTAAATTATTGAAAATTTAATGATTTTTTTAAAAAAATTGTTTAAACATTTTTTCCAAAAAATTGCAAAAAATTGTTTGAAAATATAACGAAGTCTTTTTAGAATAGTATTTTTTAATTTGTATTTTTATTATATAACTTTTTTTTTCAACATCGTTACTTTCAACAAGGTTGCAAGAAACCTTTATTAGAGTTGGAAGTTACTGAAAGAGAAAAGATAAAGTTTTAAAAGTTAAAGGACTGATGTTCGAGGAAAAAAACTAGACCAATAAGAATTTTTGGACTACTTAGGAGCAGTCACAGTAAAAGGATGAGCCTTAGATGAATGAAGAGTAACACGAGAATGAATTTTAGTAGATTTTAGCGCAGTGCCCATTATATTATTTTTAAAAAAAGAAAGAGAAGCAACATTACAAACTGTAATAATGGTTGGAGGTTGACTGCGAGAGCGGGTTTAACTGTGTTTAAAATACATTGTTGCACCTTGTCTAAAATAAAAAGGGCAACTTTATTCCATACAAGGATGGATTTGAGATATATAGAAAAAAGAATAGAATCTGGATTAAAAAAGTGGCACGATAAAGAGATGCAAAGAGCACGATAATGAGATGCAACATATCAGATGAAATTTTGCAATTGATTTGATATATGGTTTCCAAAAAAGATTTAAAGTAAAAGTTAATCCTAGAAGACGAAGGGTAGATGACTCATCGATTACATTACCGTTCATAAATATAAGTAGATCTAGATTAATTCAATAACGAATAGCTAAAAAAAGTTGAGTTTTATCTGAGTTAAAGTACATCAGCCACTGAGAGCCCCATGCTGTAGCAGATGTATGATCCTTTTCAAGCTCAAATGCTCTCCCCACGCAATCAGAGTTTTCCGTCTCTAAGTCTCCAGCAATCAGCTTTTTATCAAGTATAAGTCAGAATAAGTGGTAGAATTACCAACAAACAATTAGATTTGAGAGTTTCTAGAAGATTGTTGATGTATATTTAAAAAGTTTGTAGGGCCATGGATAGTACCTTGAGGAATCCCTGAAGTTGCAGGATTTGAAGATGAGTGCTGAGGAAAACCTTTATATTAAGACTGGTAAGGAAAGGTTCATTAATCTTAAAGATGTTAGCTGATACACTGTAAAAAAAAAGCTAATGGAGATGACCAGTATGCCAAAACTTTATCAAAAACTTTAGAAAAGTTGTATTAACTTGGCCTTAAAAGCATTTGTTCGGTTAAATGTTTTTAAGGCCAAGTTAATATTATGGCTCTATATTTATTCAGTTTAATGTTCAAAATAAAATGTTTTCACCTTTCAAGTTGGTGTTCAAGACACTAAAGTAATTTTTTATATCCACTAAAAATGCGAGGTTATTGTTTTTAAGAAAGTCACATTCTAATGGTAATTCGTTTTTGTTGTGTTTGCGGCCCTATTGTAACACGGTTTTTATTAAGTTAAAAACATTTTTGAATACGTCACAGCAAGAGAGCGGAAAGATGGCGGTTTTCTAGAACTTATTTGTATATATACAAAGTGCTAATGATAACAAAGAGATTTATTACTAAAACTATTCCTTGTTTTCATTTTCATATACCCGTATACAACGTATTTAACGTTGGCGACGAAGATACATTTATTGCATTACTTAATGGTTTAATTATTGGTGATTTTATTTTATGATGTTAATATGGTTATTATTATGAGTAGTACAAATTGATTAGTGCGTTAACGTGATGGCTTCGCATTTCGGAAAGTTATCAGAATTCAACTCAGATGAGGATTGGGACAATTTTGTCGAGAGACTAGATTTTTTCTTTATTGCTAACGACATTATTAATGAGGAGCAACAAAGAGCTATCCTTTTGAGTTCATGTGGACGTGTGACATATAAGTTGTTCAAGTCTTTGGTAGCACCGGGAAAAACGAGCGATAGATCGTACACTGAGTTATGCAGGTTGATGAGCAACCACAAGAGCCCAACCCCAAATCCAATAGCCGAACGTTTCAAATTCAATTCAAAAAATAGAGACACTAGTGAATCAGTTGCAACATTTATTGCTGATCTCAGAGCTTTGACCACCCATTGTGCTTATGAAAATACACTGGATGAAATGCTACGAGACAGAATAGTGTGTGGGATTAACGACTCTCGAATTCAGAGGAGACTACTAAGTGAAGGTTCTAACCTTTCTTTACAAAAAACATTAGATATTGTACTAACCATGGAAGCAGCAGCAAATCAAGCAGCAATAATTCAATGCCATCAAAACTTTACCAGCCCAGCAGCAATCAATAAATTTGAAATCAAATCAGAAAGGCATTATGAACGTGAATGTTTTTGTTGCGGAGGCAAACATAATCCAGAGACATGTTTTTTCAAAGATCAGGAGTGTTTTTTTTGCCACAACAAGGGACACACTACAAGGAAATGTCGTAAAAAGAAAAGGGTGTCTAAAAGTACAACAACCCAACACAAGATAGACAAGATTAATGGAAATCAAGATGAAGAAGAGCTATATCGCATTCAAAACAAGTCAAGTAAAAGGAAACCAATCACGATTGACGTGGAAATTGAAGGTATTTGTACACAAATGGAACTCGACACTGGAGCATCTGTGTCAGTAATGAGTCTAGAAACATTTACGAACTTGCAAAAGAAAGGACTCACGAGCAAGGAAGCTTATCGAACCAAATCTTTTTTGCGGACATTCACTGGAGAAGTAGTATCACCAGTGAGGGAAGTTAAGCTTTCTGTCAAAATAAATGGGCAGACTAATGTGTTAACTTTAATAATCACTCCAGGTAGAGGACCTTCATTGATTGGCAGAAACTGGTTGAGAAAAATTAAAATTAATTGGGAAAAAAATATTTCATGCAAGCTCAGGAATCCCAAAAAGTCCAAATTCATCAATGATAAATACATTGGTTAAAAAATATTCTACAGTGTTCCAAAATGTGCTGGGACAATTTAAGGATAAAGTGGTGCACATACCTATGCTGTCTAATGTAAAACCTAAGTTTTGCAAAACCGCGACCTATACCATATGCTTTATTAGAAAAAGTAAATACAGAACTCGATAGGTTGATATCTTCGGGCATCTACAGACCAGTAAGTCATTCCCATTGGGCAGCTCCAATCGTTCCAGTCCTAAAAAAAGACGGCACCATTCGATTATGTGGAGACTATAAACAGACTGTAAATCAGGCAGCAATATGCGATTTCAATTACTTCTTGATAAAAGTTCCTGTGAGTTGTTGACAGTCAACACTCATCGAGGTCTATTTGAACCTACACGATTACAGTTTGGGGTGCATTCAGCATCTGGAATTTTTCAACCAGAAATTGAGAAGCTAATTGGCCATTTACCAAAGTTCGAGTTGATGACATTTTAGTGTCAGGCCGGTCGGATGAGGAGCATTTAAAAAACGTTGAAAGGGTTTTACATATTCTAGAAAATGCAGGACTAAAGTTAAAGGAAAATAAATGTGTATTCATGTCACCCGAAGTTGAATATCTAGGTTTTAAATTAACAAAGGATGGGGTAGTACCGCTGGAGGACAAATTTAACGCAATCAGGAATGCTCCTAAACCTAAAGACACTACCCAGGTAAAATCGTTTGTTGGCATGATCAACTATTACCACAGACATTTACCAAACCTAGCAACAATGGTGGAGCCACTCCATAGGCTTCTCAGAAAAGGCATTCCTTGGTTGTGTGGCATGAAAGAACGGATAGCATTTGACAGTGCCAAAGCGGAATTATGTTCGCCTAAATTATTGATACATTACGATCTAAAAAAGGAGGTAATCTTGTTTTGTGACGCATCACCTTATGGAATCGGAGCAGTGCTGGCACACATCACATGAGGGAAGTGAAAGACCGATTACTTACATATTCAGAACGCTATCCATAGCAGAACGAAATTATTCTCAAATTGAGAAAGAAGCATTATCTATTATATTTGCCGTAAAGAAATTGCATCAGTATTTATATGGGAGACATTTTACTCTAGTGACAGATCACAAGACTTTGTTGGGTTTATTGGCAGAGGGAAAGCCTATTCCAGCCATGACCGCTGCAAGGATTCAGCGTTGGGCGTTAACCTTTTCTACTTACAACTATTGTTTGAAATACCGTAGTGGGGCTACACATGGAAATGCAGACTGCATGAGCAGATTGCCAATTAAAAACACCGAATCATCAGTCGCAGAGAATATAATTTTAATGATGGAGCTATCCAGCACACCAGTCTCAGCCAAAGTTGTCAAAATCCATTCAGCACGAGACCCAATCATAAGCCGAGTGTTAGATGGTGTTCTTAGTGGATTGCAGTTTCCCAATGAAACAGGATTTAAACCTTTTGTAGCTAGAAAATATGAGTTAGGAGTCGAAGGAGGAATACTAATGTGGGAAAACCGGTTTGTAATACCCGCATCGTTACAGGAGATGATATTAAAAGAGTTACACAGTGCCCATCCGAGTGTGGTACGCATGAAAGCTTTAGCGAGGAGTTACGTGTGGTAGCCCAATATGGACAAATCGATTGAGGAAACGGTACACCGTTGCCGGTTGTGTGAAATGCATCAAAGAAGCCCTGAAAGTGCGCCAATACACCATTGGGAGTATCCAAGTAAACCCTGGAGTAGAATACACCTTGATTATGCAGGTCCATTTTCAGGACACATGTTTTTAATTGTATGCGATGCTTATTCAAAATGGATTGAGGCAATAGTCATGAAAAATGCCAAATCCAAAAACACCATTGAGCAATTGAGAGGTATATTTGCGGTTCATGGGATTCCCGAAGTAATTGTTAGTGATAATGGAACTTCATTTAGCAGTGCTGTCTTTGCTGAGTTTGTCAAAAGAAATTCAATAAGACATATTTTTACAGCCCCGTATCACCCTTCTTCGAACGGGCATCCCGAACGCACGTTGCAAACATTCAAGAAAGCGATGAAGAAGTTGACCGCTCGACAAGGCAATTCTATCGAAACTACGGTGAATCGATTCTTATTTGCATACCGAATCACCCCTCATTCGACCACTGGAATATCGCCGGCAGAGCTTTTAATGAAAAGAAAATTACGTAGTGCGCTTCAGAGCCTAAAACCGGATCTAAAAAAAGGGGTGGAAGAAAAACAAGAAAGGACAGAAAGGTTCAGGAACAGGAAAACACACTTGAGGCAATTCAGCTGCGGGGACAATGTGATGGTAAAGAATTTCGAATGTGGTCCGAAGTAGATACCGGGACGGATTATAAAACAGAAGGGACCAGTCAATTTTGAAATCTTAACTGACAACGTAGTTGCTCATCGACACATTGATCAAATACGGCTGCGATTTTCCGATTTACTGGAATACGATTCGAATCCCGTAATCACGTTTCCTGAAAGCACTAACTCTCAACCACCACTTCAAAATTCGTTACTAAACCCGTTTTCGCTGCAACAAAGTACGTATAACGCGAAAGAACTTCCATCCACAGAGGAACCGACAGCCAGCAATGCAGTGCAAAGTTACACAGAGGAGGACGGGGCTAGCAAATTTCCTCCTGTGATGGAATCGAGTATTGCACCAGTGGAAGCACGCATGTCAGGGCGACTCCGACAGAAGCCAAAACGGTTTCGGGATGGTGAATAAAAAAAAAACTTATTGGTGGAGGTGTTGATTTTGCGGCCTTATTGTAACACGGTATTTATTAAGTTAAAAACATTTTTGAATACGTCACAGCAAGAGAGCGGAAAAACGTGCTAAAAGTAAGATGGCGGTTTTCTAGAACTTATTTGTATATATACAAAGTGCTAATGATAACAAAGAGTTTTATTACTAAAACTATTCCTAGTTTTCATTTTCATATACCCGTATAGAACGTATTTAACAGTTTTTTGATTCCAAAAAATGTACCACTTCCTTTTTAAAATCAAAAACCCGGTCAATATTTTGCCTTTTGATAACCATCGAATAGAATAAGATAATAAGTGTTCTCCGTATTCATTTGTTTCATTTTCAAAAATTGAACAAAATTCTCATTTATGAAGTGCGCTCTTGTTCTTTTTTTGTTCATACATGTAACAGTAGTATTAACGACATGGTCATATTCCTTATCTTCTGAGCACAGCACTTCTCGGTGAATAATGCAATGGTATTTTCTTTTTTTTTGTAATATTTTCTTTGTAAATATTTTATCAAGAAGAGAAACACATCCACTGTGCCTCCCAACCATTGTAGGTTCGCCATTAGTGCAAATATTATCCAGTTATCCCAGTTCTGATTGTGACCATTAGTGACTTGATTTTCAATTTTTATGTTTTAATGTTTCAAAAATATCAGATTATATTTGGTTTGATAAATAAGAGTTTCTTCAATTTTTCTTAAAACTGTATTCCAGGAAAAGACAATAATTTATGACAATTTCTTTATGCTCGAGTCTCCCGATTGACATCCCTTTACAATTTCCCTATGTGAAAACTTTCTTTTGCGTAATAAGAAGAGAAATTTAGAATATCGATTTTAAATTAGTTATTAGTTACATTTAAAATCGAAGAATTTAAATTAGCTGTAACTAATTAAAAATTAAAATATTAAAAGTTAAGTTGCATTTTAAGTAAGGGAGAGGGGGGCACATTAGGACACTTTTTAAAAAAGATATTACAGCTTTCGTACAGTTCGACGAAAAGTTAAAATTTTTGCTAAAAAAGGTAATTTAGCTATTAATTCTTTAAAAAAAACCTTACTAGAGCTAATTCAAAAATACTGTAGTTGCTTTTTTACCTAAAAAACAAAGCTACTCATTGTCCAAAGCTACCTCACAAGAGGGGAAGATTTAAACATTATTGAGGCAGTTTAGGAAATAAAATAAAAGTACAAGAAATGTTTCGTAAAATTTCTTTTTTTTGGATAAGGAGTAATTACTTAACAGAACAAAATCATCGACAGTAAAAGATTTTCTAAAGATCTTAAAATTTCTAAATATTTTTCTTGTATATTGTACTCAAACAACTAAAATGAAAATCCTAGTATACCTCCTATCACTTTCATAAAATAATATGTTATTATTAAATGCGGACAAACGAAACAAAATGCTAAGAGACTTAATACCAATCCTGAAGAAAGTGTATATAAAAGTGCAATAAAACAATGCTTTTTGAGGATTTATTCTCATCAGATTCTTGCTACATTGAACGTTAGCCAGCTGCAGTGATGTGGTTTTATTTCAGAAGTGTGGAATAATGGAGTTTATTAACTTTCAAGAAAGTTTTCTTGTCTATAAAAATACATGCTTTTACAGAAACAAACAACTATTTATACTGCATTCTTTTTAAGTGTGTGAAAGTTTACAAAAGAAGAGGGGGAACTATTACTCTCATAAAATAATAAAAAAAAACAAAGAGTGTGAATGTAAAACATATAAAGATAAACATGAAAGGTTTTTTGTAGTCCAATTGAAAGAATAAAGTTCATAACATTCAACCAAGTTTGAATGTGGAAAAATCAAATTTGAATGTCATACCAGAACCTCTCAACATGCTTTCTGCATTTTTTGGCATAGAAGGTTTTGTGAGGACTTCTGCGACTGGCACCGACCACTTATTTTGTATATCAGAAAAGTAAAAGATATTAAATCCTACTTTTTTCTTCAACAAATTAACAACCAAAATATTTGCATTTATTTTTTCAACTCTCCAAACAAAAGCTAATGTTGAGTTGTTAACAGATAATGCACATTAGACTAAACAAAAATCGCCAGGATTTAATGTTTCTGTTTTAATTTTTCTGTGTATATAACAGGTTTGTCTTTAAATTTTAGTTATGTTTAATTACTTTAAATTTTAGTTATGTATAATTTTTTTCTTACTTGGAGGTGCTTTTAGGTATTGTTTAATCATCTCAAGAGATACAACTGGTACAGAGGACTGTAAATTTTCAATAAAAAATTGAAACAGCTCATCAATTTTGTTTTTATATAAATTAAGTGACTTACTGTTCAGCATAGCAGCTTCAAAAGAAGCATTTTCTAGAGAATGATCATTAACGTTTGAAGTTTTAAAATTTACGCAGCTTTGTTTACTATTATCATTATTACTAGTTTCAAAAGAGATGTCATTAAGGCTGCTGTTTGTTACCTCTGAACAGGAAAAATGCGCACCATTTTTAAACTTTGTGTAATTTTATTTGAAGATAAGTTTGTTATTAGATGCGCAACTTGTCCTAACGTGCCCCATAAAAATTGTCCAATGCTACCTCAACCCTGATCTAGCCGCCTTCATAAAAAAAAACCCTGTGACACTTATTTGTGAAAATATTTCCAACGACTTATATATTTAACTTGGTTGACAGGTTTGTATTTTTTGAATATTTCACATTGTCAAAACTGCCACTGTCCAAAACTGCCTCCTTCTCCCCTACATAAACAATAAAAGTATTAACGCAACTTTTCGAATTTCTTTTATAAAAACATACTTCGTAAAATAATAGTGTCATAAAAACTCTTTTGTTTAAAAATAATCAGAAAATCAAAGAAAGTTTTAATTACTTTCTTTAATATACAATGACAATGTTTTTTTAAGTTAACTAGTATAATGCCGTTCAACCCTTATCATCAGTGTAATTTAAATTTTAACCGTCATTCTCCTAAATATCCAAATTGTTTAACGGGCATTTAAAAAAGTCTCTGCTGGCATTTTTTGCCCGCAAGCAGTGGTTTGGCCTCCACTGTATTAGCAGTGGTTTGGCCACATACTGTTATAAGTAACAATAGCTTAACAATAGGAAATATTTGCGTCACATAGAAAAACTTTTATATGATTATACATCAAAATGATAACTGTCTCATCTATCCAACTAAATAAAAAAAGTTTATTATGTAAATTATTGTGATTCATATATTTTACTATTTTATTAAAAAATATTCTGTATATTCAATTACCCTTCTATAACTCAATTCATCACCCTTCTATATCTCAATTCAATTACCCTTCTATAACTTAATTCAATTACCCTTCTATAACTCAATTCAACTACCCTTCTATAACTCAATTCAATCACCCTTCTTTATCTCAATTCAATTACCCTTCTATAACTCAATTCAATTACCCTTCTATAACTCAATTCAAATACCCTTCTATAACTTAATTCAACTACCTTTCTATAACTCAATTTAATCACCTTTCTATAACTCAATTCAATCACCCTTCTATAACTCAATTCAATTACCCTTCTATAACTCAATTCAATTACCCTTCTATAATTCAATTCAATTACCCTTCTATAACTCAATTCAATTACCCTTCTATAACTCAATTCAATTACCCTTCTATAACTCAATTCATCACCCTTCTATATCTCAATTCAATTATCCTTCTATAACTTAATTCGATTACCCTTCTATAACTCAATTCAACTACCCTTCTATAACTCAATTCAACTACCCTTCTATAACTCAATTTAATCACCTTTCTATAACTCAATTCATCACCCTTCTATAATTCAATTCAATTACCCTTCTATAACTCAATTCAATCACCCTTCTATAACTCAATTCAATTACCCTTCTATAACTCAATTCAATCGCCCTTCTATAACTCAACTCTTCAACTTTTCCTGTTTTAAATTTAAATAATTATTCTAGAATTTGTAAAAAAATTCAAATAGCGAAAAATATCAAAACAAAGTTGTGAGGCAAAAAAAAGATTTGAGTTCCAACAAAATTGAGAAAATTTCTCAATTTTGTTGGAGAAAAAATATCTTTTGGAAAATACTAAAATCTAATTGTATATTTTAATTAATTATAATTTTATTAATTTATATTATATTAATATTTCATAGCAGCCGTGGCGCAGTGGTAGCGCACTTTCCCTCGGATCAAAAGATCCGTTGTTCAAACGCCACCTCTGGGCAAGTTTTGCGACATCGGTTAAGAAGGAATCATAATCGTCCTATTAAATGCTCATCCACGGTGCTCTGTGATAAGACCGTAGGGACTTCTTGGAACACCTAAATAAAATAAAAAAAAATATTTAAAAAAAAAAAAATTGTAAGGAGTCGCGATTGCTAGTTAGCGATAACGACTCCTTTCAATTTTTTTTTTAATGTTATGTTGTGAATGTTTAAAAATAAAATAAAAAATAAACTTTTGATAATTGACAACGAACAAGACTTCTTCTGAAACTTTTAAATAGGAGTAATCACTCGTTTTATTTACTTTTTATTTACTTTATTTTTGATCATATTTACTTTGATTTTAATCTGTATCTTTACCTTTTTTTGATGTTCATGTTTTATCTCATTCTTATTTATTTTTAAATTCAAAATCCTAATAAATAAAAGTTTAAAAAGTATAAAATTATATATATATAACAAGTATTTTTTATATTTGCATTTATATATGTATTTTATGCATATATTACATTGTGATAATAGTAATACTTTTATTTTTGTTATTTATATTCTTGTTTTGAAGGGGCTTGGCGATAAGACTGAAGTTGTCTTCTTCTTGCCCCATCCGTGTATATGCATTTTGTAAAAGTCTAATTTTGTAAAAAAATTCTTTTTGGTGAAATACATACATAATACATAATACAACGTTAACATTCTCAAATTCAATCTACAAATGATTTATGATATAACCTACAACACAAAGAAAATTCACTTTACTTTACAACGTTCATTAATATATCTAGAAACGTGGCTAGAAACCGGCACTGAGTATATCACATATTGCATTTTTACAAAAACAATAATTTTGAAGTCGAAGTTTTTAAACAAATAAATAAATAAAAAGCTACTATTAAACAAAGCTTGTATATCAATTAAAATATTTTCAAACAAAAGACATTAACTAGATAAAATATTTCCAAAAAGTTAGTGTTTTACGGGTAATAAAATGTTTACTGAAGCTAAAATATAGGTTTATTTTAGTAAAACTAATTTTATATATATATATATATATATATATATATATATATATATATATATATATATATATATATATATATATATATATATATATATATATATATATATATATATATATATATATACATCCATACAAAAAGTGTAAAATTTATTTTTATTGATAAGGCATAAAATAAATTTACTTGGTGATGTGCTCAGCAAATAACTTGCTATGTTATTTGTTTACCAAAGAAATAAATTTTAAATTTAATTCTTTAATAAACTATTTAAAAATTTATAACCATCAAATTTTGTAACAAAGAACCGCTGTTTAAAAAATTAGAAAGTTGTTTAAAACCAAGTTTAAAAACGTTGTTGGGTTTACGCTTTTTCTTCAAACTTAGCATTTAATTAATTAAAAATGACCTGTCTAAAGCCCCAACTAATCGTAGATTACCCAGAACGTCAGCACTTATTTAAAAACCGTGTTGCAAACCGTTGGAATAAATTAGCGCATGATGTAAATTACCTACAGTAAACTCTTTTAAAAGTATTTTTATGATGCTACTTTCGCTGCAACCGAATGTCAATCGTTGACATATGAAAGCCTGGTGTTGCTTTCTTTTATCAGTATTAAACATTCATTTATGGCAGGATAGCTCAGTTGGTTAGAGCGTCAATCGAAAAAGTTAAAACCCGGACTGATGTGCGGTACGAGTTCCAATCCTGCCACCACCAACTCAGCGCTTGAGTAGTACTATGCACGCAAAAATATCGGTCAATAACGGACGCTACTTTGAGTTAGTTTTAATGACTATTTGTTTCTGTCCCATTGCTAAGTCAACTCTCCGGATATTAAAGCATTGTATATAAAATATATTATAAAAATTCAAATTAAAAAAAAAAATTGATTATTGTAATAAATAAAGAAAAAGTTTCTCTTAGTTTTCAGCTACAGTACTACTAGATGGAAGATCTTGCTTTACATGCTTTCGGACACCAAACTCTCAGTTTAGATTTCTGCTATAAAACTAATAGCACCACGATCACGGGAAAATACTGCTGCCCAGAAAAATAAGCTCTATAGAATTTCAAAAAACTTTTGAAACATATGGCTTTTAGAAATTCTATAGAAATTCAATAGAACTTCATTAGAATGTCTATTAATTTCTATAGAACCTGCTATAAAACTTTTTTTTACATTATTATATGTAAAAAAAAAAAAGTTCTATAGGAATTTCTATAAAATTTAACAGAGATTTAATAGAAATTCTATAAAATTTTTATGGGCCATATGTTTCAAAAGTTTATAGAAATTCTATAGAAAATTTTTTCTAGGGGGCTCTAAAGTCATTGCTTTACCTTTGACCAAACATCGACTCGTCATGATCAGATGACTTATCTTATCGATGAAAGAGAATTTTTTGCAAAGCAAATGATAACAAAATCGTAATCAACCTGGATATGCAGTTTTTTTCCCATGAGTTCTCCAAACATAATCATGAATATCTTTAACGTTGAACTTCGTCATTCTATCCAACAAGTTCAATTTGAAATTGTTTAAAAACTGTTTCGTTAAGATTCTTATTCATCTGGTCAAAAGATCAAGAACCGGTAAAACATTAAAGATTCAATTAGAAGACAACAAAAAAAGTAGTCTTCATTTTTTACTTCTTGAAACACTTTAGGCTTTCTCAACCAAATTTACTCAAAGGGTCTATACCTTATTTTCCAATCTACATGCACTCTAATTTGAACTTTTTAATGCAATGCCAGTCCCTGTCGCAGAAGGTGAAGGACCTTTAAGTAAACTAAATTTATTTAAAAAAATAAATGTAGACCTACTATAAAACAAAAGTTTTAAGAACGTATTTCGGACATACATGTTGTAAATGAATTGGGTGCTACTCTGTCGTCAGATAAAATAATAATAAAAATTTTTGCTATTAAAAAAGCAAAAAGGAGTTTTTAATATTAATTTCAAAGGATTTGTGTTATCTAATCCAGATCAGATCCAGATTTTCCTGAAATATGGATGTAAGTTAATAGTACATAATTTTCACTTTTAACTTAATTTAACTTAAAGTTAAAAAGTTTAGAATTTATTTTATTAAGGCGCCAAAATAATTTTTTCCCCCACCTTTGAAATGTCAAGCACCGGGCCTGTTTGTATATGTAGATATATATATATATATATATATATATATATATATATATATATATATATATATATATATATATATATATATATATATATATATATATATATATAAATGATAAAAACTTTCTTATTTCATAAAATCGAAAAAAAAAGTTTAATCATGCGTTTGACAAGCAGTTTAAAGTTTGTTCATAATCAAAAATTTTTACTCAAAATTTTTATAGAAATTTTTTTTTTAATTTTCGTATATATGTCTTCTCTTGAGTAACAATAATTACTTAAGATTTTTGTGACAATTACTTTAGCTTGTTTATAAAAAAAAAATTATTAAAAAATATAGTTTTTTAATTTGATCGAGGTTGATATTTTTTAATTATTGTGTTTTACTTTGAAATTTTTAAGTTTTAAAATTTTATTGGACAAAGTGCTCTGCCAAAAACCACTTAAATAATTAAAAATAAGCAACCAAGTAACCTGATGGCAGTAGCTCAGTAAAAAAATGAAAATTGAAGATTTTCCAAAAATTTTCAAATATAGTTTCATATTGGTTCGTCTTCATATTTTCCATTAGTCAGACGATACATTTTGGGACCCTCTGAAAATAACGAATTTTTACAGTTTTCTTATGCTTTTCTTAGTGAGAACATGTGTTTTTGTATATTTCTAAAAATTCAGGATTTGCTTCTAAGCCATGGAGCGAGTGTTTATATTAAGGTTTCATGGTTACTTTATTAATGAATAACAGGTTTTTAGCTAGAGTATTTATTTGTATTTTATGGTGGCCGAGCAGTAGACCCACTGTTTATGATCAATTTTGCAAGTCGGCCATAATTGGTCGTCCTGCAGAATTTCAATTTTGTTAAAATTCTGCAGGTCAACCAAGTTGCCGATTTGATAAATTCGATTATGGCCGACCATTAGAACACAATTATAAGGACAAACTATTTAGTTATTATAGGATTGTTAAGGATTATACAATATTTAATTATTAAGGATTATACAATTATAAGGACAAACTATATAAATATTATTTATTTTACCTACTTATATTTGTTTTCTTTTCCAGGGACTTGTATCATTGTATATATACATATATATATATATATTATATATATATATATATATATATATATATATATATATATATATATATATATATATATATATATATATATATATATATATATATATATATATATATATATTAGTTGTAGGTTAGGTTTAAATAAGCCTATATATGCTTTATTTACAAAAATGCCGCCAAAGAAACGTGGTACTATACTAAATTATACAGAGAGTTAAATGAAACTAGCTATTAACGCTTGTAGAAATAATGGAATGAAATTTAGAGAAGCTTCCAATCATTTTAATGTACCGAGGTCTACACTAATTGACAAGTACCATAAACAAACACTTGAAGCAAGGAAATTGGGATCTGACCCCTTCTTAGGAAAGTCAAAAGAAACAGAAATTGTCAAGTAAGTTAATATATCATTTAAACTCAACTCTTATACGACACAAAAATTATGAGGGTTTTGTAACTGAATTTTTACTTGCTGCTCAAAATCCTTTCAAAATCACTATTTGATTGATTTGCAATTTTACAGACACAGCCAGGTACTCGGAAGGCCTGTACTTATCTATTTAAGCAAATCCGAGTCCCTGGGCATTGTAGTTTAATAGATTGATTGAGTAAGTCTGAGATGAATTAAATAAATTTTTACCTGTGGGGTAATGATGTACAGTACAACATGAACAATGTTGTTAATTTAATATCTATTATAAAATAAAAATTTGTCTTAATTTACAGCTGGATTAAAAGTCAGTGTAGGAGAGGGACGCCACCAAAAAGGAGTGAAATCTTAAGTACAGCAATGCAGATTGTAAGAAGATTTAATCTAGTAACTCCTTTTATCAATCATAGGCCAGGTAAATCATGGTTCAAAGTAAGTGACAATTTTGTAATATGCAAGCAGTACAGTGTACTAACACATACTGTATTTGCCTATATAATTTGATTATGTGCACTAATTTAGCTAGTGGAAACCCTCACTATGTCATATAGCTGTATTAATTTCTTTTTTTCAGGGTTTTATGAAGAAAAACCGAACACTCTCTATCCGAACCCCTGAACGTATCTCCAAAAGTAGAGCTGAAGTTAAAGAGGAAGATATCAGAAAATGGTTTACTGACTTGCAAGCTGAAATGAAAGAAATAGGCTGCCTGGATATTTTTGATGATCCTACCAGAATTTTTAATTCAGATGAAGCATATTTTCAGTTAGCCCCTGTAACTGACAAGGTCATTGGGTTTTGTGGTTGGAAGAATATCTATGAGGTAGCACCTGGACCTGAAAAATCTAATTTAACTTTTTTAGCAACATTTTCTGCAAATGGGGATATTGTGGCCCCAGACATGATATTTCTGTATGTAAGGACTCCAGTTGATATTGCTTTAACAGTCCCTAAAGGCTGGTGTATTGGATCCTCTGAAAGTGGCTGGATGAAGACCGAAACATTTTTGAATTTATAGCAAATTTTTTTAAGCCTTGGCTAGAAAAAAATAAAATCAAACGCCCAGTGATTTTATTTGTGAATGGGCACAAAACCCATACATCGCTAGAAGTGTCTGAATTCTGCCAAAAAAATCAAATTATTCTTAATCTATTGCCTCCCAATACGACGCATATAATGCAGCATGCAGACGTTGGAGTATTAAAAACTTTGAAAGAACGTTGGAGGCAAGAAATGCACGCTCTACAACAGTCTGACCCAGTCCTTTCTATAACAAAGAAGCATGTCGCTCCTATCTTAGAAAAAGCTCTTAAAAAAATTAAGAAAACTTCCATTATCAATGCCTTCAGGGCATCAGGTCTATATCCTCTAAATGTCGAAGCCCTAAAATTTACTAAAATATTGGATGAAAGATTTACTCATAACTCTGACGATCCTGAACCAAATTTACCTATTGAAAGAAATGATATTGTAGGCGCAGCAGAACGGCGAGTACAGTCGACAAATGAGATAGTTCTATATAAAAATGTAATTGAGGTACTTTCCAAAGGACTACCAAGCGATGTATTATCTCTTTTAAATAATAATGAATACAATGATAGATGTATTCAAAGTACTTGGAACAAAATAATAAAAACAGCAAGGAATACAACATCACAAATCACGATTTCGATAGGTGACGATGAGGAGATGGAAATTGAATCAAAGAATTTGCTTGTCAATCAAGCAGTTGAGTTATTAGACCTTGTTGCGTCATCGCACATTGACTCCCAAACTTTGGAAATAAACGCAGGCAGTGTTGATGAAGATTACCAAAGAAGCTTGAGGGCCATTGAAAATGAAATTAATATTACTTTAGGGCTTGTAAGTTCATAAAAGGATCCTCTGCCATTGCCATCAACAAAAGTTTTGTTGCCTAACACGCAACTGGCCACCAATATAGAACACAATATGCCTTCCACCTCTGCTCCTGCTCATAGTGATTCAGGCCGTTCAAGTGCAAATTTGCAAACAAATAGGTCTCCAGTTTCCCAAGAAATGGAAATGCCTCATGTATCTTTTCCTGGACCAGTAACCTACAGGAAAAGAAAAGCACCACAAGAAAAAGTACACCATAACATGAGTTCAGTCCAATACATTGAGACACTTAAAGTTAAGAAAAAAAAGTCAAGCTACAAAGAATCCCCGAAAGAGGACTGTTACCCAACAAAAAGTTCCAAAAAAAACAGCAAAGAAATGTGTATCAAAAAACAAATAGTTGAGAATTGGGTATGTCACGAATGTGATGCAAGTTGGGCAGCTGAAAAATCAAGATCAATATACAGTAAATAGATCAATTGTGACAAATGTGACAGAAAGTTTTACCTTGATTGTATTACAAATCTTGAACGTACACAAGATATTATTGATAATTATGATGATGAAGATGTAGAATATTCATGTGTTGCATGTGAACTCTCTGAATCTCAACTATAGGCTACATATTCAATATAGTCAAAATAAAGCTTATATTTTATATTATTACAAAAGTTAAATGTTTATTTATTTTGTCAAAGGAATTTATTTATGTTGCCTATTTTTTAATATATCTGCCAAATATTTCATTGAAATATCTAGCTATATATTATTATTCAAACCAAAGTTTTGTGTGTATTAAGTTTTGTGATCCTAGCATAGTTTCAAGTAGGCTACCATGAGAACACCCACAAAATTCGACCCTGTACAATTCCCATGAACTAGCTGGCTGACTTGATGAATTTTTCCGACCGACTTGCAAAATTTTGCTAAATTTCCCGCCGAGAACTAAAATTCTTGCTCTCTCTCTTCTAGGTGTCTTCGGGTACACTCTTTGATAATCAACCAACTAAACCTTTGTTTTGATTGCTAGTTCAAAAGTTCTGCAAGAAGTGAAGGTTTATTCCCTAGGCTACTCTACTTTTTGAAATTTTTCTGAATATTTTTGTTTATTATTCCCTTAAGAGGCCGAGGACTAGTGCCCTTACCCTAAGTCCGATTTTTTCAGTTTTGAGGTTTTGATTTAAATTGGTTAGTTTTCTTAATGCGCAGCTCTCAGCAAAACTGCCATCAGATGGCAGTTTAATATATTTCCGAGGCAATTAGATTTATGTGGTTTTGCATAGAGCTGCACATTAAGAAAACTAACCAATTTAAAACAAAACCTCAAAAATGAAAAAATCAGATTTAGGAGGTTTTGATAGTAAGCCGACGATATATAAGTTTTTCTTTTTTCTTTAGTGCTTACAGTACGTTTAATATTTGGCGTTCAACCTTCTGCAGATATGTTCTTTATGCGAGAAAAAGAACTTTTGAAAATTCATCAATATATTAACGAATTACAAGGTAATAGAAAATCAACTTTAGTATTATACGGAATGTCTGGTGCCGAGAAGACACAACTTACCAGAAAATATTGTGAAATTCATCATGACTTTTATGAACATTTTGTTTGGGTAGATGGAGGATTCGGAAAGTTACATACTTCAATGATAAATATTTATGAACTATTAGGATTCATTGTTCAAGAATCTCAAGGAAATTCTTTAAATATAGAGGTGATTGTTGAGAAAATTCACAGCTATTATAAAAATGAAAAAACTCTGTATGTTTTAGACAATGTCGACGATGAAAGCGTTCGAAATTTTAATTACAACTCAATGGAGAATGTGGTCAAGTAAAGTAAATTAAATATTAATCGATGTTTTTTCTTCTGAAGATGCATTCAAGTACGTAAAAAATAACATAAAAGAAAACACCGACGAAACTATAAAAAACCTAATTAAAGAACTTAGTTATCATCCGTTCGCTATTACTCAAGCGATAAAGTATATAAAGATACATAAATTTTCCACAGAAAAATATGTAGATCGATATAAATCAAACTCCTTAGAAATATTAGATGATGATAACTTTCCAACAGAAGAGGAATCAAAGTCTGCAATAAAAGCAATCAATTTAGTGCTAATGAAATTAGAAAAAAAAAAAATTATTCCATTAAAATTACTTAACTGTCTATCTTATTGTAATGGTCAAAACATAAATATACAATTTATTATTCAAATCTTAAAACAAATGTCAGTAAATGAAGAATCATTAAAGAGATGAAGCCGTTAGATTACTATTAAGTTTTTCTTTACTAGATCGTTTGGATGATGAAAAATATTCAATGCACGAACTGACTCAGTTGTCGTGTAAATATTTTCAAAAAAAAAAACTCAAGTACAAATGATTATTTTGATCTAATCGTAAAATATTTTTAGTTTGGATTGAGCGAAGTAAAAGATCACGTTGATTACGGAAAACATTTTGTTTTTCATTTTCTTCACATGTTTCGTTTTAACAAAAAAAGAATGTCGAAAACCTTCCATCAGATGATGACATCCATTGAAACTCCATTAGTATGTAACGGTTTATTTCAAGAAGCAATCGAAATATTAAAAGTTATTAAAGAATTTAATGCAGAAACTTATGGAGAGAATAATACATTCACACTTGATACAAAAAAAATATCGCATGCTGTTTGTACAAAATGGGAAAATATGACGAAGCTTTGGAAATTTTTTATTCTGTTGATAAAATACAAAGTGAAATTATAGGTATCAGCCATCCAGGTGCAATGTCAACAAAATATAATATTGCGATTTGTTTGCTCAATATGGGAAAATATGACGAAGCTTTGGGAATTTATAATTCTGTTGAAAAAATACAATTTGAAATTTTAGGTATCAACCATCCAGGTACAATGTTAACAAAAAATAATATCGCAAGCTGTTTGAACAAAATGGGAAAACATAGCGAAGCTTTAGAAATTTATAATTCTGTTGAAAAAATACAAACTGAAGTTTTAGGTATCAACCATCCAGAAACAATGAAAACAAAAAATAATATCGCAAGCTGTTTTACAACTCTTTTATTCAATAATTTATTGCAATTATTTGGTAATTTAAAAATTTGAACAAGCTGTTAATTTTATTGATTATTATTTTATTTAGTTAGTAATTATGGTATAAGTATATATTATAATTACTAAAATTACATATATATATATATATATATATATATATATATATATATATATATATATATATATATATATATATATATATATATATATATATATATATACATATATATATATATATACATACATATATATATATATATATATATATATATATATATATATATATATATATATATATATATATATATATATATATATATATGTATGTATGTGTATATATATATATGTATATATATATATATATATATATATATATATATATATATATATGTATGTATGTGTATATATATATATGTATATATATATATATATATATATATATATATATATATATATATATATATATATATATATATATATGTAATTTTAGTAATTATAATATATACTTATACCATAATTACTAACTAAATAAAATAATAATCAATAAAATTAACAGCTATATATATATATATATATATATATATATATATATATATATATAAGGGTGTCCCGATTTTAGGGTCATATTTTATTTTGACTGCTCCTAGCATTTTTCTGCTGCGTATATGTGAGAAAATGAGTTCTGTAAAATTTTAGTGCTCTAACTTTATTTTTGTGACTACACGAACCACCTTAAGTTTTAAAAATCATGATTTTCGGGTGAAAAATGCCTATTTTTACAGTGCTTGTGTAGTCACAGTTTGAAGGATACAAGCTAATCTTATGTTTATCCATGTACTATTAACCCTCATTAGTTAGTAAAAAGTTGGGAGCAGTTTGAATAAAACCGTTAGTTAGGTTTGAAGTGAGTTCGAAGATACGCAGTTGACACAATTTCCCCATTTTTATGCGGTTTGACGCGGTTGACAAAATCAAACAAAATACTAATCTAATCATTATGAAATGGGTCTAAATCAATTTTCGAAACCTTTTCACACCTAATTAGACCAACGAAAATCCAAAATCGGTTGAAAAATGTTAAAGTTATGCATATTTTTCCAAAATATTCATTCCTGATGTGACAAGATTTAAAACATAAAAATGCCTATAGAATTTCATGTTATATAAATTAGGGAGGGGGGAGGGGTGGTGGAATACTACAATCTAAATGTGGTGAGCGAATTTTGACCTAAGGGTTTTGGGAAGATGGGGGGGGGGTGTTATTTGGAACAATGCATTTCCTCGGTAAGGGGTGGGGCCTGGGGTTAGTTGCAACGGTAATCCTTCAGTTAAGCGGCGTAAAATTATTATTTTACTTACTTGCATTGTCTCAAAGACGTCTGAAACGTTTTAAAAGCAAAATAATAACTTTATTTACCAAAAGTGCTTTAAAGTAGTGATAGAATTTGTGCGGCCGTGGCGCAGTGGTTAGAACGCTTGCTTTATATGCAGGAGATCCAGGTTCGAAACGAGCTTTGGGCATATTTTTGCGTCACGGTAAGGAAGGAGGCGTGACCTTCCTGGTTAAATGCACTTCCGCGGTGCTCTGTGACAAGACCGTCAGGACTTCTTCGGGCACCTAAAATAAAAAAAATAAAAAAAAAAATAAAAAAGAACACTATTATTGGAACTTTGAGAAACTTTATCTTTTTAAGTGAAAGAACACTTTATAATTCTGTAATAGGACACTTTTATAATATTCTGTTTATTATAGTTGTTATTTGACTCTAGTGCAGAGAGTAAACTTAATTGAACAGAATGGCTAAAACCAAAAAAAGAAAGACATATTTCTTCTTAAGAATGGCAATCAACTCTCTTCTAACAAAGACATTTTGGAGCATTTTTATTTTTTAAAGCCTGAAAATCCTAAGATCAAAGATGACACCCTTCTTTGCGGTGGATTCTCTCATAATTTCAATCTCATTTGTGAGAAAAATTGTCAGTGTTTGGTTAAAAAGGTCACTGCTATTTATGAAAAAGCTGTAACTCCGACATCTAGAGTGGACAAAGTACAGAAGAAAATGAGTGAATTGCTAGCCAAGCACAAAAAATTGATTTTTCTTCAAAAAAGGCAAAACACTAAAGAAGTAGAAAGAGAATAATTTTCAAAGACAATATTTTGCCTGTTCTTTTTGATGTTATGCCCAGTTATGTTATACAAATATTAGAGAAAGATAAGAAAAAATCTCAGGTAGACAAGGCAGAAGATACCATTTTCATAAATGATCAAAGAAGTTGCAGGAAAATGTACATTGGGAAGAAAGATAAAAGGTACATTTATTCTGCTCAAAGATCTCAACAGGCAAGAGTAAGAATGTCTGGAGCAGATCATGACAAGAGTTATCAGTCTGAGCTGCAGGTTTCATCTTCAAGTGAAACAGAAGTATCTTCAGAGGAAACAGACACCTCTAATTATACGTACTAGAGTAAAGATGAGATAGATCCACAACCATCTACATCTGCTAGCATAGTAGGAGATACTGCCCTTATTTCGAAGGTTAAACATGTAAGCATCAGAGCTCAATCCAATATTTTAAAGCAGGTTGCTGATAAAAGTGGACTTTTCAGTTAAGGTATGTCAAAATCCAATATACATAGAATTGGTAGAAAGGTAATACAGTAAATAGCGAAGGAAGCCAGGGAAGCTTTAAGAGCAAAAGCTGGATCTTCACTATGATGGAAAACTAGTCATAGAGTATACTGATGGAAAGAAACTCAAAAGAGAGCGCTTAGCATTGAGTGCAACTTGTGATGGAGAACATTTTTTGCTTGGAGTACCTCCTGTCACTGATTCTACTGGAGCTTGTCAGACTGAGTAGATTATTGAGATTTTAGAAGAAAAATCACTCAAAGAAGGCGTTAAAGGCCTAGGCGTTAAAAAAGAAGGCGTTAAAGGTCTATTTGACACCAATGCGTCAAATACAGGTAAAGAAAAAGAAGTAATGTTGCAGCCAAATGTCTCGATAGCATTGCAAACCATACATGGTATCTTCATCCAACTACGATCTCATTTAGTTTACTGGATCTTGGAGTTTTAGATGAGGAAAAGACTGAAATTGATGAAAGAATTCTGATGATATATGATTCAAAGGAAAAGGATCCTCCATCATTTATGTATAAGAAAGTAAGGTATCAGGTTTCATTGAAAAAGAAGGAGAGAGGCCCAAGTTGTCTGAGTTTGTTGATTCAGAATCCATTTTGATAATTAACAACTTAAAAATTGATAGCCAGCAGCTTGAATGGACGAAGATTCCACATAGTATGTGGAACAGATCGTCTGGCTACACGAAGTTCAAGGATTTTATCTCCAACATTCCTGTAACTAATAATGCTGCAGAGAGGAATGTTAAGCTTATACATGAATTTGTTGATGGAAGCCATGATAAAGAGCTGAGGCAAGATCTTCTCCTAGCAGTGGACCAGAAAAGAAAGGCTGGAAGTCCCCGAGGGTGTGGTGGAAAGAAAAGAAAATGTTAATATATTGTAGAATTAGTAGTTAAAATATGTCTTGTATAATATATTAAACAAAATTAAACATATAATTAGTACTTTTTAACCAATTTTGGATTTTTGTTGGTCTAAGTAGGTGTGAAAATGATTCGGAAATTGATTTAGACCCATTTCATAATGATCAGATTAGTATTTTGTTTGGTTTTTTCAACCGCGTCAAACCGCATAAAAATGGGGAAATTGTGTCAACTGCGTATCTTTGAACTCACTTCAAACCTAACTAACGGTTTTATTCAAACTGCTCCCAATTTTTTACTAACTAATGAGGGTTAATAGTATTGATTCAACATAAGATTAGCTTGTATCTTTCAAACTGTGACTACACAAGCACTGTAAAAATAGGCTTTTTTTTCAACCAAAAACCATGATTTTTAAAACTTAAGGTGGTTCGTGTAATCACAAAACTAAAGTTAGAGCTCTAAAACTTTACAAGTAATATTTTCTCACATATACGTAGCAGAAAAATACTAGGAGCAGCCAAAATAAAATGTGGCCCTGAAAACGGGACACCCATATATATATATATATATATATATATATATATATATATATATATATATATATATATATATATATATATATATATATATATATATATATATATATATATATATATATATATATATATATATATATATATATATATATATATATATATATATATATATATATATATATATATATATATATATTATATATGTTCAGCTTATGGTTTAAATTATTAAAATAATAAGTATTATATTCCCTATGGGGATTGAAAATAGTTTTTTAATAGAAATTTTTTGGAATGTTTAATTAAAGTATAAAGTAATAGCGGTTCTCATGATAATAAACCACTTATTTTATAAGATGATGATTTTAGTTTTATTAAAGTTTACAATTTACAATTTAAACGATAAATAATATGTAAATATAGCAGTTAACAAGAACATTCTTTTTTAGTTTTCCTCATGTTTTACTTTGTATTATAAATGCTGTTTAATGCCATATAAAAATAGTTTCTGAAATAAATTACGCGCGTAAAATCTTTGAGAATCTGTACTCAAAAAAAGTCAAAATATCGCATACTGTCAATTTCTACTACGGTCATAATGAGTTTCAACAATATTAATAAAGAAAAATAATTCCTTATAACTGAAAAAAGGTTTTTTTTGTTAAATTTTTTTTATCTAAATGGGGATGATCATTTAAAAACTTCTTGCAAACATAGCATACATTTTTTGGAAACGTTATTATACCTAATAAACACATGAGGTTCTATAAAACGTCGAAACAACATTTAGACAAAACGTTTAGTTTTGATCGATATTCGGTTCTGAATGAAATCCAGATTAACGTTTAGAACAAACTTTTGTTGAGGTTCGAACATATTTTTGACCTCTTATAAACGTATTTTTGACGTCTTTAAAGGTAGAAAAAGCGTTTAGATTTTTAAACGTCTAAATTTAACATAATATATATTATATATATATATATATATTATATATATATATATATATATATATATATATATATATATATATATATATATATATATATATATATATATATATATATATATATATATATATATACATATATATATATGTATATATATATTAGGTTTTGAACTGCATTTATTAGCACTTTATTGCATGTAATCGGCCGTTCATTTAATTGTGTTACTTAGGAGCCATTATCTGAAAAAATTGTATGAATAAGAAAATTTTAAGGAAAAAAATTACTGAATGTCACAAATTCCATTCTTTTTTACATATTTGCGTTCTATAGGCTATAATAAATACAAAATATTTTGGTCTAAAGAACTGCTTTTTGACCACGGACTTTGAAAATTGGACAAATTTTAGTCAATTTGCTTATTTTTGCATTATGTCATAGGGGAGCCTATAGTTAAATACATTGGACCATATTTTGCTATAAGACATTTTTTACGTAGTCTTTTAAATAAATTTAAACCATTCAAACTTTGTGATATTTTCTCATATTTTACGTAAAAATAATAACTAATAAGACTTTATTCCCATTTGACAAAGAAGGACCTTTTCAAGCGTTTTAAAAAAGAAAGTCCATTGGTCAATGGAACAACACCTTTGACCGATGCGCGTTGTTCCTTTAACCAAAATGTCATTGTTAAAAATCATGCAATGTTTAGAACTTTTTAATATTTTAGCTTGTTAACAGTCTAAAATATTAAAAGATATGAGGTGTAAGGTATAAAAGGTATATGGAGGTAGGCCAGAGGTTCATATAATAATTATATATTATATAGAACTTCTGGCTTACTTCATGTTAATAAAAAATAAATCTGACTATTCTGTAATGAATTCTAATTGCCTAAACAAAATCAGAAAAATCTTTACAACCATGCAAAGACCTGGTATCGAACTGGTAAAGACCTGGTATCGACCTGGCAAATTACTAATATTTTAATGAAATCAGTTATTAATACTTTTCTTTTTTTTTTTTTAGGTGCTCCAAGAAGTCCTTACGGAGCTGAATTATATAAAAATTTCAAAAGTAAACATTATATAATAAAAAACATTAACAAACAAAAAACTTTAATCATCTACCCTCATCTTCTAGGATTAACTCTTACTTCCTAAATTTCTTTGAAACCGTATATCAAATTAATTGCAAAATTAGCTTCTGCTAAGGTTACACCTCTTTATCGTGCTCGGCATTTTCTTACTCAGTATTCTATTCTTTATCTTTATAAATCTCGAACCCGTTCTTGTATGGAATTCTGTTGCCATATCTGGGGCGGATCTTCAAATAATATCTTTTCTCTTTTGGACAAGGTGCAAAAACGCATTGTAAGCATAGTTGAAACTGCTCTCGTAGCCAGCCTCCAAACATTATCACATCGTCGTAATGTTGCTTCTCTTTCTCTTTTCTATAAATATTATAATGGGCTCTAAAGATCTAGCGTCTCCTGTGCCATCTACTAAAATTCATTCTCGTGTTACTCGTCATTCAATCAAGTCTATTCCCTTTACTGTGACTGTTCCTAAGTAATCCAAAACTTCTTCTTCGTCTAGTTTTTTTCCTCGAACATCAGTTCTTTGGAATTCACTTTCTTTATCTTGTTTTCCTGATTCATATAATTTGCAACCTTTTAAGTCGCCTGTCAATCGTTATCTTGCTCTATAAACTTCATCTTTTTATATGTAAACATGTATACTATATACTTTACCACTTTATAAAACTAGTATATAAGTGGTAGATTGAATTAAAGAAAATATATTTTACTCATCTCCAACGAAGAAATATGCTATTCAAGTTATCTTTATCAAAGTCGTTTGCAGTTACAGTGAATTAAGATTTTGGGCTTATTGAAA